>NW_007255295.1:11420-31164 GCF_000164805.1 Carlito syrichta | reverse complement strand
TGGTGATATATATATATATATATATATATATATATATATATATACATATATATTGTTTTTTTTTTTTTTTTTTTTTTTTGGTGATATACATTTTTATTCCTCTGTGATCTAAGATGGTGCTTGGTATTATTTCATCCTTGTGGAATTTGCACATGCTTGATTTATGCCCAAGAATGTGATAAATATTGGAGTATGTTTCATGTGCTGATGATAGAATGCATACTCTGTGGTTGTTGGGTAAAGTATTCTGTAGATGTCAATTAGGCCCAATTGCTCTAGTGTCAAGTTAAGATTTATGAATCTTCTTGTTTTTTGCCTTGATGATCTGTCTAAGGCTGTTAGTAGGATATTAAAGTCTCTGACTATCATTGTGTGGGTGTTTATGTAATCTCTTAGTTTACACAGCAATTGTTTTATAAATCCAGGTGTTCCTGTATTGGGTGCATATATTTAAGATGGATATTTCTTGTAATTGGATCGAGCCTTTGATCATTATGTAGTATCCTTTCATGTAATTTTTGACTTTTATCGGTTTGAAGTCCATTTTGTCTGATATTAGAATAGCTACCCCTGCTTTTTTTTGTTTGTTTTCCATTCACTGGAAGACCAATTTCCAGTCCTTTATTTTAAGCCTGCAGGTGTAGTTCGCTTTGAGATGGGTTTCTAAGAGGCATCAGAATGTTGAATCATAAGTCTTTATCCAGTTTGCTACTCTGTGCTTTTTGAGCGGCACATTTAGACCATACTTACCTGTGGAAATGTTCTTTTGTTTCTGTGCTCAAAGCTTTCTTAAAGATCTCATGAAGGGCTGATATGGAAGTGGCATATTCTCATAGGGATTGGACTTCTGGGAAAGATTTTAACTCTCCATTACTGATGAAGCTTATCTTGGCAGGGTAGGAAGTTATTGACTGGAATTGCTTATCTTTGAGAACATTGAAGATGGGACTCCAGTCCCTTATGGCTTATAGGATTTCTGCTGAGAAGTCTGCAGCAATTCTTATGGGTCTTCCCTGGTAGGTGGTCTGACCCTTCTCTCTAGCTGCTTTTAGGATTTGTTTTTCTTTCAGTAAACATTATAGTTTACTATGTGCCTTGGGGATGGTCTTCTTATATACTACTTTGCAGGGTTCTTTGAATCTCCTGCATTTGAATGATTGCTTTTCTAGCAAGATATGGTAAATTCTCTTGAATGACCTCATGGGAGGCATCTTTCATGGTGTTCTCAGTTTCCTCTTCTGTTTTAAGGATTCCAATCAATGTCAACTTGGCTTTTTTACATAGTCCCACACCTCTTGTAGGGTTTACTCATTATTTTTTAGTCTTTTCTCCTTGTTTTTGTCAGACTGGATTAGTTCAATATTTTTATCTTCAAGCTTTGAAATTCTTTCCTCTACCTGATCAATCTACTCCCTAGGCTTGTTATTGTGCTTTGAAATGCCAGGAGAAAATTCTTCATTTCCAGGATTTCAATGGACCTTTCTTATATTGGCCATCTCAGCTTTTATTTCTTCTGCGGCTTGGGTGATCTTTGCTTCCAACTTCTCACAGTTTTCTTTAGTCATTTTAGCCATCTGAATTCATGTCTGAATTCTGTGTCTGCCGTCAGGGACAGGTCATTCTGGGTGGCTTCCATTGTTTGGGAACTGCGTGGTGTTTTTGCAGATCAACCCTCTTTAAGGCTTTGAGGATTGTTAGTGTTTTTTCTGGTTCTCTCTCAATTGTGAGGAGCAGTTCTTCTCTTTTTATAATTATTTTTCAGTTTTGTTGATGTGTAGTTAGGAATGATCTTGCTGTCCTAGGACCTTTTCTTTCATTCAAAATAGTTCACACAGGGAAAGAGAGAGGATCATTAACTACTGCTCTGCTCCACTTGCTGGACAGTGCTCAGAACTCAAAAGTGACTTTCTGTTGCAGAGTTTTTCCCATGGTCAATCCAGTCAGACTGCCTTCCAACCCATGTTGTGAACTCTATGCAAAGATCAGGTGAAAAGATGGAAGTCCCTCACCTCCCACCCACCCTCCCTCCCTCACATCCTCACACCTCCTTCCCCCACTCCTGCAGGTGGGAGCACTGCAGGAGTTTCAGCACTGTTTGTCACCCAGAAATGTTGCCAGGAAAATGGGCCTCCAATTGTCATTCATGACTCCCCCTCCCCATCAAAGACTACATTCAGCACTTAAAAACACCAGATTCTTTGTTGCAGAGGACCCCACTCTTTGGGTATGTGATGCTGGCAGGAAAATCTTCCTGGTCTAGGGGGGGTGCTGATTTTCAGATGCTGGCATGGAACACTGAATGAGTCAGAGTAGGTTTCCTAGCCTGGGTGCCAGCCACAGGTGCCTGCTGGTGGGAAAATGCCCTCTTGAGGATTGACTGGCAGTAATCACACAGTGTACTGAGGGACTCCCAGCTCCACACTTCAGCAGTACACCTCTGCACCCTAAGCACATCTCTTCCTGTGTAAGCCCGATGATCTGTGCGTGGCTGGGAGGAGAGAAACTGACCCAGACCATGACAAGAGCACTCACCCCTTCTCACACACAAGGCAGGGTTGCAGGCCTAGATGGGGGTGGAGGGGTCTGTCCTGGCTCCAACATCAGCCACAGGGACTCCCTCCTCCTTGACCCTATGCATTCAAAGAGTTCTCTGCAGGGTACAGAGTGCTGCTTCCATCCCAAACTACTCAAGCTGCATGAGTCTATTGGTGGCTGGGTTTGTCTTCTCTGCTCCCGTTAGTAAGAGAGGTGCAGGTCAATTACACTCTGGTGGCCATCTTCGATTTGTCTCCCTGTTAGGTCAAGGAAACAAGTAGATAGGAAAAGAGAGATGGGATATGGTGGACTCAACAGCAACACAGGTTTATTCCAAGGCGGAGAACCTTCAGAGGGGACTCCAGAAAACTGAAGCCCACTACCACTTACAGGCTAGGGCACTTATGAGACTTGGGGTAAAATTTCTGCAGCTGGCATTGCTAGGGGGTAACTAAGGTTTATGGTTAAGTAAGTTGCCTTGTGGTTAGGTTAGGTGCTACATATGGCAGGATGCACTCTGCAGTTGGTGCTTAGCTGATGCTAGCAAAATAGTGGGGACTGTCTACAATGGCTTTCCTAAGGCTAACACTCCCCAAAGTAAAAAATTTAATCAAAATTTTCAGAAAGCTAGAAAAAACGTAAGTTTGGATTTTTTTTTTTTAAATCTCTCTTTAGCAACTATTGGGTGCAAAAGAATTACAAACCAAATTTGCAAAACATCTAAAACAGCAGTGATAAACTACTACATCTCAGACACGTGAGAGAAAAATAAAGCAATGCTCAGAGGAAAAATGGAATTTTCTAATTTTCCAGTAAGAGCGAAAAAACAAGCCAAAGGAAACCCACCTAAAATGGATAAAGTTAAAAGTAAATATTAATGAATTAAAACAAAGAAAACAGTGGAAACTAATAAATTAATTTAAAAATAAAATGTAAACAATGCAACAAATAAGTCACTAGCTAATCTAGTCAAAAGAGTGGAGGGAAAGCAAATGTGCAAAATATAAAAGGAGTACCAAGAAGTAACCATAGAAAGAGAGAAAACTAAACAATAGTAGAGATTACCTGTTCATCTCTATGAAAATATATTTGTAAACCTTTCTAAAATTGATACTTTTCTTTAAAAAAGCAATTTTCTTACCCTACAAAGATGATTCTAAGAAGATTGATTAAGTATTGAAAACCTCAAAAAGCAACCAAAACTCTTATAGTTTTTAAAAAGTACCAAGTTTAGATGATTTCCAGAGAAATTCTACAAAACTCTAAAAAAGCAGACAATTCCGTTGCTATTTAAACAATTCAGAACAAAGAAGAGTAAGAAAAATTTTCCATATTATTTTTATGAAGCACATAAAATATTTATGCCAGTAGCTTCAAAGATTTACAAGGGTTGCAAATAAAAAGTCACAGACAAATCTCACTTATGAATATCAATGGAAAATTCTAAATAAAATATTAGGCAAAATAATTCATCAGCACACTAAACAAATATAATTCACCATGACCAGAAATGCAAGAATGGTTCAGTATTAGTACTATAAAATATATAATACATATTATCATATTAATAGATTTAAGGAGAAAAAAATCAAATGGTCATCTCTATAGACCCTGAAAAGCCATTCGATAAAATTCAATGAATTAACCTGATAAATCACTTAATAAAATAAAAATAAATCGATAATTTATTTACTTGAGAAAATATATTCATTTTGGCTTTCCAAGGTTCACACCAGTCATGACAGAAAGACACTGGAAAATCATCCCCACTAAAGTGAAGAATAAGACCCTTGCTCAGGCTAAGTACAATTACTTTACATTGCTCAAATTACTAGCCAACATGTGGCTCACTCCTAAAGAAGCCAAATATACATTTGATTGGAATCCTTGAAACAGAAGGGGAAACTGAGAACACTATGGATCAAGCCTTCCATGAGGTCATGCAAGAGAATTTCCCATATCTTGCTAGAGAGGCAACCATCCAAACACAAAAGATTCAGAGAACCCTGCAAGGTATTATATAAGAAGACCACGCCCAAGGCACATAGTAAACCACAAGATAAGAATGAAAGAAAAAAAAAATTCTAAAGACAGCTAAAGATCAGATCTTCATTCAAAATTTATCTTCTCGAAAAAGACTACCCTGATCAACCCATCTAAAATTGCAACTTGCCCTTATTCTGGTAGCCTCCAATAATATCTTTATTCTACACTGAGGTTGTTGGTTTTTTTTTTTTTTTAATTTTGCCTTGTAATTTATTGTATTCCACTTATATATTTCACTTATTTATTATGCATATTATTTTTTATATCTTTCCTGCTATTGTAGAAATACTAAGAGAAGAACTTTGTCTTATCTGTTCTAAGAGCCTAGAATAGTACCCCATCCATAATAGGTGAATAAGTATTTGTGAAATGACTAAATGAAATCAAAAAAGCAATTGGAAGCAAGCAGACAAAACCAACACTGTTTGCATGTAATAAGATTATATACCTGCAAAAATAAGAATTAACTAAAAATTCATCTAAAAATAAGATAATTCAGTAAAAGTATCAGATACCAATTGATATATAGCTAGCTATTATGTATTAGACATAATATATAAAATACAAATATATAATAGATATATGTTATTATATATAAATATATTACATATAACTATATATCATGTATACATAATAACTAGTTAGAATACATAGAAGAAGAAAATATTCCATTTACAATAGTAACAAAAAAAAATCTTGGAAAAATTTAACAGGAAATGTGCAAGACTAAATGAAGAAAATTTGAAAAAACTACTGAGGAATTTGAAAGATGACTTGAACAAATGGAAAGCTATATCATATATCATATGAGGTCTCGCCAAGTTGCTCAGGCGGGTCTCGAACCTGCGGGCTCAAGCAATCCACTCACCTCAGCCTCCCAAAGCGCGGGATTACAGGCTGAGCCACCCAGCCCAGCTGATATATCATATTCTTGAATGGAAAGATTCAACACTTAAAGATTTCATATATTTCCAATTACTTTTTAAGTGTAATATAATTTTTAATAATAATGACAGATTTATTTTGTAACTAATCTAATTCTATAGTTCGTAAACAAAGAAAAAACAAAAAACTTAATAAAAACAGAGCAATCAGGAAAGATAAGCCCTACAAGATATAAAAACATATCACAAAACCTCAATAATTAAAACAGTGTGGTATCATTGCATAAATGGATGCATACATTAAATATATTAGAATGTCCATAAACACCTGTAGAGCCAAATGTATACAGGAATTTAGTAAGTGGTCAAAACAGTAATGAAAAATTCAGTAAACGGTTTTGGGATACTATACTTCATACCATATTCCAGAATAAATAGCAAAGGAAAGATTTTTAATGTAAATAATGAAATAGTACATGTGACAACAAAAATCATGAAAAAAATTCCTTTATAACCTTGAACTGCTGTAGCTATGGCTTCAAATTCAGAAGTCCTAACAATTCTGAATGGCATAGTACACTATAGCAAAGTCAAAAAATGCAACAATAAGGCGGGCTCGTTGGCTCAGCCTGTAATCCCGTGCCTTTGGGAGGCTGAAGTGAGTGGATTGCCTGAGCCCGCGGGTTCGAGACCCGCCAGGGCAACTTGGCGAGACCTCATCTTTACAATAAATCAAAATATTAGCCGGGTGTGGTAGCATACATCTGTAGTTCCAGCTACTCGGAAGGCTGAGGCGGAAGGATCGCCGGAGCCCAGCGGGTCGAGGCTGCGGTGGCCGGGAGCGGCCACTGCACTCCAGTCTGGGTGACAGAGTGAGACTCCAACTCAAAAAAAAAAAAAAAAATGCAACAATAAATGGCAAAGCAGGTGAAATATTTACAATTCATCACAGACAAAGGGTTGGTTATTTATCACCTAACCATCATGTAGAACATGAAAAGAAAAAGACCAACAACCAAATGGAATATTTAGCAAATAATATCAAAAGATAATCTACATTTGACTCTTAAACAAATAAACACTCAACCACACTCATAAGTAAAATGCAAATTATATTACCCTGATATCATTTTTTTCTCATCAGATTGGCAAAAACCCAGAAATTTAATTAGCAAGTTTGGTTATAAATCAGCAGGCACTCTCACACACCGCCGGTGGTACAACCTCCATAGAAAGCTGTTTGGCAACATTTATTAAAATTACAAATACAAATTTTAAAAAATTAAAATGTATTAAAATTACAAATACAAAGATACTCTGACCAGCAATGCTGCTGTAGGAAATGTATCCTATGATATTCTGTACCCAGGTAAAAAGGATGCATGTACAAAACTATTCATTGCAACATGATTTGTAATAGCTGCAAAACATTGGAAACAATCTGTCTGCCCATCAATTAGCAATGAGTTAAATAAGTTATGGTACATCCACCTATGGAATGTGATGAAACTACTTTTTTTAAAAAAAGAAGACAATCTGGATTATTGATATAAAAATATCTCCAAGATCTTTGTGCAGAATAGTATATGTGCTCTTTGTGGAAGAAGGGGGAAATGGAAATATTTATATTTGCTCATATGGAGCAACTCTGGAGGAACATGTATCCCTCAGAAGAGATATATGGAAAATTGATAATATGAAGATAAGAGAACTGGGTGGACGGATTTTAGGAAGAAATTTTCCTGCATACTTTTTAAAATATTTTTTTCCAGTTTCTATTGTTCTCACCTTTGTGCTCAAGTGTTCAGAGAGAAGAAGGGAGGATAAGAGGGAGGGAGGAGGGATAAGGGTCACACAACCACACACTGGGTACCAAGTCCACTACCAGGGGAGAGAGGCCTCTCTAGAAGTCCAAACCTCATCTGCACACTATTTACGTATGTAGTAAATCTTCACATGTACCACACACCTAAAATAAAATATATTTAAAATACACCATAAGTTCCATAAAATAAATTTTTAATTACATGAATATATTATTATCTGAAAAAAACTTAAATTTTGAAATACTATTTTCTAATGCCAATAGACACATTTTGCATAATAAGCAATGTATTAGCTGCTGCAGTGCCATTTACTCAAGCATTTCAGTGCAGTCATCCTTAAGATCAGTCACATTTTAACATGTTATTAGGGTTACTTTAAATGGTTAGTCTAAGCATGGTCAAATTTCCCAGACTAGTTTGAAGCAGAAGACCAAAATATTCTGACATCTTCTTGTGCATATTAAGTTATTCTCAAATTTCCCTTCTTGATTTTTTATTTTAACTCTTTCCCTACATCGTGGCCCCCTTTTTGCCCCTTTACAGCATAATGTTTACAAGCATAGGCTTTGGAGATCATTTAATCTTGTACCATTTATTGTCTGCCTGTCCTTGGAGCAAATGCCTTAGTTTTCTCATGTGTAAAATGGAGATAATACAAACATCATAGATTTACTGTGAAGGTTTAGTGAGTTACTGTGCATACGGCTCTAAGCCTGGCACACAGTAAGAGTTATATAAATATTAGTTTTCTCTACTACTACAACTACATTTACTGCTAAGACTTGCTAGTGGTGTGAATTTTCACTGGGTTCTGAACACTGGCATGTTTCGATGGATCCTCTGTTTACTAATCTTGTACAAGAGGTCGAGGGTAGAATATCTTCAGGCAGTTCAAATAGCAGTCGTACTTCTATTTAGACACTCAATCATAAATTTATGCTAATTTCCTACCTTTGAATTAAAATTTCTCTGATTAAATGCATTGAGTTTCTACTTAACAATTATTCTACTCTTTAATTCAAATATGCTGTTCATTGTGCATTAAAAAGACATCAGCATTTTAGCACCTTTTTACCAAACATTTTTTAAAATTATGAAATGCAAATACCTTAGTTCTACTCACATTAACTCATAGTACCTCTAACTCACAATGTCTCTTGGTAATTGTAATCAAAATATTTTAAGTGATTTTTAAATTATATTACCATTTCAGTAGCAGCCCCCAAAAAGCTCTTTTCAATGACAGTTCTCTCTAAACTCCCTCAGAGGAATATATGACCAAAGATTGTCAAAGGAAGTGTTAGTAAAACTGTAAATTATGCTTAATCCTTGGGCTATAAAGAAAATTTTAATTATCAAACAAAGGTTCTCATTTTAATGATGCAGTTATGCAGCTCAAAAGAAAAATTAAGAATACCTTTGTTATTAAATACATGTTTACTGTGCACATTATGGAGCAAGCATCAACTTATGTCCCTTGGGGATATAAGGGGAAAAGTAAGCCCTGAGGTTGGTTTTAGTATACTAAACAAATTGGGACACATAAAATAATTACAATGTGAATATTAAATGTTAAGGGCTGTGTTAGGAGAGTTCAGGAAGAGGTGGCCACAGAAGCTATCTTGCATTTTAATTAGGCTTTGAAGAAAGGTAGAATTTTAATAATAAAAAATAGTGAAAAAGTTTTTATTTCAAATGAAGGGAATAATAGAAGAAAGGACTAGAAGTAAATAATAGAGCATGGTTGTAGAACTACACATATGGACAGCAGTATAGAATAATAATGAGGGATAAAACAAGACAAGGCTAAGAAATTTAAACTTTTTTCATAGGCAATGGCAGGCTATGAAAGGTACTTTGATCATAGGTGTGATTTTATAAAAGCTGCTCCGTGAAACTTATACTGATAACTGTGTACAAATGGATTTGGGTTCTGAAAGAGGGTAAAAGAGTGTTCTAATAGTTCAGGCAAAAGGTTTATAGTAACCTAAATTAGGAGTTATAGGACAAGAAGGGAAGGGATGAGTGCAAATATATGGAGAAAATCATTGATAATTACAAAGCACTTACTTTTTGATAATTTTTGAGTGTTATCAGTTTACCATGTCAACTACCCAGAAGTAAACTATTATTTTCAGTTTACATAAAGTTGATTAACTTAGCCATGATGACACAGTCATAAGTAGAAGTGTTGGTACTTGAATCCCAGGTCCACTAACTTCTAAAGCCCACCCTTTTAAACTCTGTGATCTCTAGCACTTTAAGCTCATTATTATGAATGTTAAGAAAAATCTGAGCCAAAAATAACACAGGTTGTAGGCTTAAATGAATGAAAAAATAATAGTATTGAGTAAAACAGAACATAGAAAATTAGAAGAAAGATTTAGTTCAGGAAGATTAGATACAATTCCCACCTCTATCCAACTATTTACCTCTGCCTCCTGAAGAGTATCAAGATGGCAACATTATCAGGAAAATGTTTCTTTCGCTCTTATTCATTGGTTCTGTTTTAGTCTTTAAGTGTTTGATTGATTCTGTGATGAGCTACTTCCAACTGAACTCACTGAAATTCTGTTGTTTTATCAGGTGAGAAGTTTCCTGACAAGAGGCCTAAGGTGCAGTTAGTTGTATCATATGAGGATGTGAAGCTGACCATACTAGTGAAACACATGAAAAACATTGTAAGTTGATTATGTATAATAAGAAACATGTAAACCGACATTTAGAAATCACTTGTGTCCTCTGAGCAATTAGTGTCAACATTAGTGAGAGGAATGGGTATAGTGATCAAGTTTAAGTAAGGAACAATGAGCCAATTACAATGTTTTTGCCTCAGTGTCATTGTGATCTTAGGGTAAAGATATAAAATATTTCACAGGGAAAGTCCTACAATGAACACTGGATTTCATTCAAAATGAGATGTCAGGAAAAAAATGAGTCAAAAGACTCTGAAAGGCAGGAATAGTTTGAAGATTAAAAGGTAGAAGGAGAAAAGGTTTCCTGACTTTTACTCTACCTCTTTGAACAGTGCCAGTACCGTCTCTGTGAAGCCAAGAACTCTTAAGTTTCTCTCCAAATTCCCATTGTATGAGGGGGAGCGTCCCAAAAATGGAATTATCTTTTGGAAGGTGGGCCCCTTGTAGTACTCTCAAAGTTTGTTCTTTCGGATCAAACTGTCAACTAAAGTTTTTATCTGGAAGTTTTAAGAAGGTTGCATCATGATTTGCAGAAGACACATCCCAAATTAAAGCCAACAGGTGACTGGTTCTTCCACCATGACAACACAAATGTCCACACCTCACTGAAAGTTCTGCAGTTTTTTTAACCAAAAACAACATGACCCCTGTTCATCGAATCTCGCCTCGAGCAACTTATTTTGTTTTTGTTTCTCTGGATGAACAAAAGTTCTCAAAGGGAAACGTTTTGCCCATGTGGAAGAAGTGAAACAAAAAATAACAGAAACACTAAAAGGCATCAAAATTGATGAGTTCAAAAACTGTTATGAGCAGTGAAAAATGTCTCAATAGGTGTATTGCATCAAACAGAAAGTACTTTGAAGGTGACTGAAGTTTATACATATAAGAGTAAATACACATTTTTTATAAATAAATTCCATTTGGGAACCTCCATTGGTATCTCGCATCTATAGCATCATTTCTTTCTCCTCAAAAAGTGATAAATTATATTGAGAACAGGAACCCCATCTTTGCATTCCCAGAACCTAGAGCAAAATACGTACAGAAAAACTAGAAGCCCCACTCTGTCACACCCTACTCAAGAAGGAGTCAAGTCAAAGGCAAGGAATGTGATTGGGTCAAGTCATTAAGAAAGAGAAGGTGCTTTCTATATCACAGAGTAAGTGACTAATAATCTGAGTCTGGGTACAGTAATAAAAAAGGGGCAGCCCTAAACCTTACCAGCTCCTCAAGTCTTCCTCAAGCCTAGACAAACCCAGTCTCTACATGGTATAACTCTCTTGGAGACTACATCAGATATGGAAAACAACAGTTACACAGTTTTGGCTCTCTTCATTTGCACATAAATCTCTCAGGATGCATTTGGAATGATCTAATGGAGAAAACTTCTCCACATAACATGCATCTGGAACATACTAGAACTCAATAAATATTTGTTCAGTCAACAAATAATTGGCATAATTTGAAAAGAATGCATTCATTATAAATTTAATATTAGCCCAACATCCAAGGATGCTTATTTGTAAATCTCTGATATTCACAATTAGCATTTTTGTAATATCTAGACAAATATTACAATTTTTTGTAAATATTTTTCTCGTTAAAATAATAATTTTCCATTGCTTTTGATAAGATAATCATCTTAGTGGGAGTTGTTTAAGAAACTCTTACATTGGAAAATAAATATTCAAATTTGATATTATTTATGGCTACATGCATGTTTGTGGATTTTCAGCATCTAATGACTAAACCTATGATGAAACAATAAAATATTAAGAAATGTTAACAAAGCTTATATATGTATTTGACATATGATAGTTAATCTTGAACATAGTCCTCTTGAAAACTATGTATTTATTTTAGCAATATTGTCATTGCTCAAAACATTTTAAATCATGCCCTTGAAATTGCTTTTAGATCAGGCATATGAACCACACAGTAAACTTGCTGATATTACTCAATGGTCACACCTTACTTTTCACCAAAAGCAATATTAACCAATTTAGTCACCCATTTCATTCAGCAGATGAATACCCGAATTACTTTTGACAGTTTTCAAAAATGCATTTTATACTCAGATGAACTTGCACTACCAGTGAGAGTATGCAAAACGAATGTAGTGCAAGCATGAGGGAAGTGTAGTGAGTGAGAAAGAGCAAGAGTTTAAGATTAAGATCCAGTTACAGGCATATGACCTCCCCCCAAAATAAATGAATTCTACAAAAAGCCAAAGAACACTAAGGTCACTAGAGCCTATACATTGCCAATGCCCTCAGAAAGTTATTAATAATACAATATAGTACTACTTCCTTCCATTCGTCTGATTTCTTAATCTACCTGCTTGTTCCTCTCTTCTCCCTAGTCTCTTAATATTGAGAGATCTTAATACACTAAAATTGAGTCCTAGACCTCTTTTTCTAGTCTCATGGCTTTAAATATCACTTACATGTCTTTCTCTTTCATATTCACAGCTTGAAATTGCCCCCTAATATCCAGAGTTGTAGGTAAAGCTTATTATTCAACAACTCTGCTAGAAATATCATAGGCATCTCAAACTTAATGTGCACCAAATCAAATTTCTGATGACTCTCCCCTAAACCTGCTTCTTTTGCAATTTTTCTCGTCTCAGAAAATAGCATCCTTATCCTTCTAGTTACTCGCTATAAAATCCTTAGAGTCATTTTGACTCCTTCCCATAAGCTACATCTATTTTATCAGCAAATTCTGTCAGTATGCTTTCAAAATAAATCCAGAATCCCACTTTTCACCTCCACCCTTGTTTGAGCCACCATCATCTTTTACCTGAATCACTGATGTAGTTTCTTTACAGTTCTTTCTGCTTCTGTCCTTATTTCTTTATCATCACTTTCTAACCTAGCAGCCAGAATGTTTCTTTCAGAATAAAAGATCCTATCGTTTTTCTCTTTATATTCCTTTAGGGAAAGGATTCTCATATCACCTACAGTGAAGGACAAGATACTTATTAATTACCTATAAGGTCCTACCAATCTGGCCCCCGTGACCTCTCCAACTTCTTCTCCTATTGCAGACTTCCTCAATCATTCCACCCCAGCCTCAGTGACTTCCTTGCTGTTCCTTGAATGTGACAGGCATGTTGCTGCCCCAGGACCTGTGTATTGCTACTCCATTAATCTTCAATATCTTCCCAGGCTCATGGCTAAATATTCTCTATGATACAATCTCTCATGTCCTGAATGACCATATTTTACTCTCATCTTTTCAGTAAAGTCTTCATTGACATTCATATGCACAACTGTTATACTGCTTCTCTTTGTTTCACTTCTAATCTTTCTTCCCTACTTTTTGTTTTCTTACCTCCCCTGTATCACGGCTGTAACCCAAGGTGTATAGAATAGGGCCAAGTACATAGTATGTGGCTCAATGAATACTTTGTTAAAATGAAGAATGTCAAATTACTTCTAGTGAACAACTAAGAACCAGGATTTTTTTCATCTTCCAAAAATTATCACAACTAATTTCTCATGCATAACATTTTTCACAGCTTCTTTTAAGTGACGATTTTTTTTTCTTCTGCTTATCTGAAAACAGAAATAACATTTTAATATAAGTGACATAAAAATCCATCTGTAAATTCTCAATATCTTTTTTGCTCAAGTTTTAGCTAATTGTTATGTATTTCTGATCCTTTATTATGTGCACATGCCAAAGTAATCTGACTAAAGAAGTTGTGCTTGATTTTATGTTAATATTAAAATGAATTATGCTTACAGTTCTGTTTAATATTAAGTTTGATGAGAAGAATTGTTTATCTTATATTACATCTGTGATGTTTTGTTCTAAAAATTACTTCCCTTCTATGAGATCACAAACTAAAACAAAATTGCTAAAATTATTTCACTTTCAAAGCAGTACAATATGATTTACTCTCATGAACAGAGACTGATGAAGTACTGCAGTTAGCTTGGCTAAGATTTTTTTAAAATAATATCTCAGCTTATATGAAAAGAAATATATAAAAATCATTCAGATTTGAGATTTTTAAAAAATCTCTCTAGCACTTTCCCTTACATCCTACTTTAAAAGCTCTCTTCCATTGACTTCTGCAATTTCTTGCTATGCATTTTCTTGTGACTGCATAGATTCCTGTATTCTGTGTGATTTCTAAGCTGTTTTCTTCTCCATGCTCTAGAATATCAGCTTCTAGAAGACTCTAAATATCATAAATGGGATTAAATTTTTCTTCTGATATTGAACCTACCTACACTATCAGAGTCTCTTACACTATAACAAAATAAAAGGTATTTAAAATGAGGAACAAGTGACATAAGGAAAAAAAAGGATACCTCGAATGTGAGATTATTTCATTCTTTTATGAGACACAAAATAGGAAAAATAATTTCTATATGAAAATTAACATTTGAAAGAGAGAAAAGTAGTCCAATACAACAAGAACCCCAGGCTAAACACACACGCATGCACATGCACACACATTCACTAAAATTGCATTATTTTCTATTTTTTATTTAAACAATTTTTGGCAATTTTAATGTGTATGAGTGTTGCCTAGGGATTCATATTTTTGAAATACAGGTTCCTGGGTGTAACTCTCAATGATTTTGATTCTGTGAGTGTGGAATGAGACATCAGCATCTGTGTTGTACAGACATCGGCTGGTCTGATGGATTTCTTCATTTCTAGACTTTTTTTCTTCCTGCAGAATGAGCATTCAAGAAGGCTCTCTGGTGCATGTGGTTCATGGACCACTTTGAGAAACATCTCTCAAGTGGCTAGCTACTTTTTTTTTTTTTTCTCAAATGGGACTTTGCATACAATGTTAGTTCTGTGCTTGGCAACAAGTGAATTGTGGAACCTGTCAGAGTAGAACATAGCAACACTTAGACATAAAAAAAAGATAGCAAATGAGGGTTTTGAAAATAAAGCTCAGATAATAAAGCTCAGTCTGACATATAAAAACAACAACGTTCTGTATGTTAAAATTATTTTGATTGGGTCCTCTGAGTATCCCCCCTTTTTTTTTTTTTTTTTTCATTTTATGGCCACTTCCTGTTTTTACTAGCTGTTTTTTTTTGTGTGTGTGTTTTTTGTTTTTATTTTAAAGACGTGGGATACAAGTCAGGATTAGTTACATACGTGGTCTATGAACAGGTGAAGTTTGAGCCTCCCGTTGGACCTCATTTCGCCTGGTTTGGGATCATGCACCCTTATTTATGTTGGGTTGTTCATCCCCTTCTCAGCAGTGTCCTGCTACTACCAATCCCTTTCTTGTAGTATTATGTTAGGTGTTTAGGGTCCACTTGTGATTGAGAACATGTGGTACTCAGTTCTTTGTTTCTGTGATAGATCACTGAGTATGACAGACTAAATCCATCCAAGTTGCTGCGAAGTTCATATGTGTGTACGTCTTTATGGCTGCATAATATTCCATAATGTATATGTACCACATTTTTTTATCCAATCCACTTTTGATGGGCAGCACATTTGGTACCATGTTTTTGCTGTTGTGAATAGCGCTGCAATAAATATGCATGCATAGGTATCTTTTTGGTAGAATGATTTGAGTTCCTCCGGGTATATTCCCAGTAGGGGGATTGCTGGGTCATATGGAAGGTCAATTTCTAGGTCTTTTAGAAATTGCCACACTGTTTTCTATAGAGATTGAATTGCTTGCACTTCCACCAACAGTGTAGAAGCCTTTCCTTTTCTCCGCATCCTTGCCAGTATCTGTTGTTTTTTGTTTTTTTATTAATGATGGCTATTCTTACTGGAGTAAAATCTGGATTCTTAAAGGAAATTTGTCATTGTTTCATCCTAGATGCATTTTAATCTAAATAAATGGAAATTTCTTAATAAAGGATGATTTCTTAATAGCAATCTTCTTATCAATTATACTTGGCATATATTCTGTGAATAAAAATTGTTCTTCCAGAGTTGGCCCATTATGATATTAATCTTTCATTTCAAAGAATAAAATACAAAGCAGTGAATAGTGAGGAGTACCCAGCCCAGATCTAGATATTCTATTGTGTTTCATGATTTTTATTAACCAAGGAAATATTGGCTCTCAAAGATTACCAATTATTTCTTAATGAAGTAAACCATAATTGTTCTATAAACCTGTTATCATTGATCTTTTTCTAACAGCTAACACGTTTAACTAGTTCTTGCTTTGTAAACACTTCTGTTCCCAGGTTCCCCATGAAATTTTGCTATCTATACATTCTCTAAATTTCTTTGACAGCACTCTTTCTGAGGCTTTCTTAGCTCTTGTAAATTTAAAATGGATGTGTATGTAGTGGCTTAATAAATGTTGACTTCACCTTTATCTCTTAAGTGTGAAGATTTTCCAGTATTCAGGTCTTTAACTCTTGAAACTAATTTTTAAAGAAATTTTATCTTATTTTGACAATTATTCCTAAATGTATATCTCTACTTTTAATCTTTTTCTGAACTTCACTTGCATATTTCTAACTGTCGAATGGGCATTTATATGCTAATATTTAACTATCTCTTAAATTTAACAGTTATAAAACATGGTCCTCTATTTTCCACTAAAACCAACTCTCATTCCGAATTACTTATTTCTGTAAATTGTTGCACAGCTTCAGGTTACCCCATCAAAACTTCTCTGTAATTTATTTTTTATATTTCAACTCATTCTTTACTCACATATATAATCATCAACAAATCCTTTTAGTTTCCCTTTACTTTTTTCATTCTCAAAATCCATTCAACATTCTCTGTTAATTCACTTATGGTTTACTTTTACTTTGATTGATTGCTATAATATTTCCTTCCTTGTTTTTTTTTTTTCTTCTAATCCCTCCTGAACAAAAACATCTGAAAACTCCATTTTATTATATCAATCAAAAATTTTAACAGAATCTCTGTAAAATTTCAAATTTCTTAGCCTAGTACCTAAAGTACTACACAATCTAGCTATAGTTTACCTCTTATTTCCACCCGCAACACAAGACTTGTATTATATCTAGATGAATCACTCGTTGTTGACTAAATATACACTATTCATTCTCGCTGACTATTCCATACTTCTATTTACCTTTTATTCACTTTCTGCATCCAATATAACCTCCCAGACTCAGTTCAAATTGCTTATTCTTCTTGAAGATCTTGGGTTACTCTTGCCCCCTGGTGATTTTTTTTGGAAACTTATTACACTCACTACACATATTATCCATTTGATATTTACTGCCTTATCTCAACCCTTGAAACTTTGATCATCTTAGTTCATTCTATAGTTTCAACTGTATTGAAATTTTACTGACTCTAAAAAACTATGGAAAATATATTTTGTATATTCTACAGTGCTTAACATAATACTATGCCCTTAACCCACAATTGTTAAATAAGTGAATGTTTGCTTAAGTGTATATCTTGTGAAAATATCCACAATCCAGAGCAACTTAATTTAAGCTACATTTATAAATCAGTAAATTTAGATTTTCTCTCTGGATTCTTCTATCTATAATATTTGATACTAAACTAGGGATGATCGAATGTCAAATATTTGAAATTGACATTCACCTCACTTAAAAATAAAATGAATTTTTATTGAAGACTATATTTTTTAATGTTCAAAAACTCTGAACACTCTCCTTCCATTCAGATGACATAGCCATCAAACATAAGTCTCCACATGACTGACATTTCATTTATTCTTTTTCTGTTCTTTTCTGACAGCGTTGTACCCTAATCTCCATCCTTTCTCCAAATATTCCTCAATATATTCCTCTATATTCTGACCTAAAAACATTCTGAACCCCCCAAAAAACAATAAAAAATGTTAAAAGTTTGATGAACAAATATAGACTTATAGGGAACAGCAAGAAGCTGAAAGTTTAAATTTCATAAAACTGTTATTTTTTAAAAGGCCTTTTATTTAGTGCTGTATTTCAAATATGCAAAAAATGCAAAACGAATTAAATAATTAAGTTAAAGAGATTTTTTAAGTTTTCTTTTTATCTAATATGTTAAAATGCTCTTCATTCACAACAAACATTAAAATGTAAATGCTAAGAGTAATGCAGTGTCTGAGTTTAAACTATAATCCATGCTGGGCATGGTGGCTCATGCCTGTAATCCCAGCAATTTGGGAGGTAGAGGCCAGAGGATTGCCTTAACCTAGGGGTTCGAGATCAGCCTGGGCAACTTGGCAAGACCTGTGTCTATGATAAATTTAAAAAATCAACTGAGTGTGGTGGCGTGTAGTTCCAGCTACTTGGAAGACAGAAGAATCTCCTGAGCCCAGCAACTCAAGGCTGCAGTGGCCATGAGCAGCATGTTACTGCACTTCAGCCTGGGCAACAGAGTGAGACTCTGCCTCAAAAAATAAAAAACAAAATTCAATTTAACACAAATAGTTCTTCATTTTAACTTAAATATTCAGCTCCTCTCACCCCATCCCTTTGGCCTACTGAGTGACAGAATCTTCTTTCTCCTACTTTCAGCATTCTGTTTTCCTCCGGAAATTCTGGTTTGTGCTACCTGAGAAATCAGTGTACATGTAGTGGCTTCCTATCTCAGTTGTTTGTCCCTGTAAAAATTTCTTAAGTATATATGCAAAGAGAGACTACCATAAAACAAGAACCACTTTCCATTTATTGAAACCCTGCAAATGAATACGTGGTAAATTCCTTTCTTCTGCTGCATGACTTACACATGAACTGTAGACTCTGTGATTTTTCCAGGTTTTTTTTGTCCTCAGGTCTATCTGCTTTTTATATACATCATAAAAAGCTATTTTACCTATACAGTGTGTGCTAAGAACTGTCAGTCACATTTATGTATATATTATAACCATATCAACAAAATAGAAAACTGAAATTCAGCAAGTTGAAATCTTTGCCCAAGTTCCTACAACTAAGGATAAAGATCTAAAGTCTTTAAAATTGTAAGTTTTTATTTCTCATTCTAGATTTTTACAGTATTTACATTCTATTATTCCATTAATATATCCTTAAGCTATACCTGGTCCTGTCAGACACTGTCCCAAAAGACTCTTCAAATGTTTGCCTGGCCTATTAAAAACAATTTTCTGCCAGAGACCTGAGCATCTTCTTGTGTATTCATGAAATATCCCCAGGTTTAGTGATCACATTATCCTTGGCACACCCTCTAAAACCTAATCATTACCTAGCTAAAAGAAAGAAGATAAAGAAGGAAAGACATTAGGTGCCATGTGAAACCTTTGACTGACATTATAATAAGTCATTATATCTGTTTTGAGAATTAAAAATAGCTCTTAGGACCTCTGATTACAACATGTGGCATAAGATCACTACAGCCCATCCTTCTTATTAACTGAAATTAAAATTTCTGAAAATACTTTTTAAAACACTGTGTAAGAAATCTTAAAAGTAAAAAAAACAAAAAAAAACGGGCAGATTATGAAAGGAAATCAGAACTCAGAAAGGTTACCCATATATGGATGTTTTCCTCTTTTCATTTCTTTCTTTTTTTTTTTTTTTTTTTTTTGAGTTGGAGTCTCACTCTGTCACCCAGGCTAGAGTGCAGTGGCACATCATGGCCACCCCAGCATCAACCTGCTGGGCTCCGGTGACCCTTCCACCTCAGCCTTCCAAGTAACCAGAACTACAGGCATGCAGTATCACGCCCAGATATTTTTTTTTTTTTTTTTTTTTTTTTTTTTTAATAATTAATCAGTATTTTTATTATAGTTTTGTGGGGTACAGTTAAGGGTTAGGTGTACAATTACGTTTCATTCAGACACCCTGTG
>NW_007255295.1:0-11400 GCF_000164805.1 Carlito syrichta | reverse complement strand
CCAAGTAACCAGAACTACAGGCATGCAGTATCACGCCCAGATATTTTTTGAGGCGAGGTCTCGCCAGGCTGGCCAGGCTGGTCTCAAACCCATGGCCTCAGGCAATCCACTAGCCGCAGTCTCCCAAAGTGCTAGGATTACAGGCTGAGCCACTGAACCCCGCCTTTTTTTCTTTTTTAAACTCATGTGCCTGTAGGGCTGTGCCCTGAGGGCAGACCAGAGAAGCAAGATAGTTGGGAGAGTTTAGACAGCAAAAACTCCAATGGAAACTTTGTATTACTAACTAAAAGAACCAAGAAAAGTGGTCTGTGCTTGCCAGAATGTATAAGGAAAATCTCTGATAAAAGAGAGAAGGGAATACACTAACTCTATTTATAAATCCATACAATTTTCATCCTAATCCCTGAGATACTTTTTTTTTTTTTTTTTTTTTTTTTAGAAAGCAGGATTTATTGAGAGGACATAAAAGCTCCCACAGGGAGGGGACTCTAGAGTGTTGCCCTCCTGAGATACTTTTGAGCAAGACAGATTAATATCAGGATAACAAAGGCTTTGAGAACTGAATTAAGATTTGAACACTTGACAACAAAAATTTAAAAGTAGTAATTTATAACCGGGCTGGTGGCTCAGCCTGTAATCCCGCGCCTTTGAGAGGCTGAGGTGAGTGGATTGCCTGAGCCCGCGGGTTTGAGACCTGCCTGGGCAACTTGGTGAGACCTCATCTCTACAATAAATAAAAAATTAGCCGGGCGTGGTAGCGCATGCCTGTAATTCCAGCTACTTGGAAGGCTGAGGTGGAAGCCCATCAGGTCGAGGCTGCAGTGGCCAGGAGCGGCCACTGCCCTCCAGTCTGGGTGACAGAGTGAGACTCCAACTCAAAAAATAATAATAATAATAATAATAATAATAGTAATAATTTATACTCCTAATCTGTGTTTATTGCCTACTTAAAATCATCAACTTTCTTCAGAAAATTAAACAGGACAGAGTCTACAAAACAGATAATATCCATGTCACAAATCCAAAATTGCTTATACAATAACCAGGAACAATCCTCAATTGAAAAGGTAATTCATAGATACCATTCCCGAAATAATCCAGATTTTGGAGCTAAGAGACAACTTTAAAGCAGCTATTATAACTACTCTCCATGAGGTATGAAAAAAAATCCACTTGAAGTTAGTGAAGTGTTAGGAGTTATCATCAAGAAATAAAAACTATAAAACAAACAAATGTAAATTTAAGAACTGAAAAATAATGAAATCCCTAAAATGAAAAAAGTTGCTGAATGAACTCAAGAGAAGAATGGAGATGACAGGGGCAAGAGTGAGTGAACTTAAAGAAAGATCCATAAAAAATTATCCAAATTAAATAATACAGAGAAAAAAAAAATTTTAAAAAACAGATCTTTGGAATCTGTTAGAAATATTCAGAGATAATATTAGTGTCCTTGGTCTCCAAGAAAGAAGCAATTAGGACAGGAAAAAATATTTGAATAAATAATAGCCAACATCTCCCAAAACTTAGTGAAAGACAAACATTTACAAATTCGAGGAGCTTGGTAAATACCAAAAAAAGAAAAAGAAAAAGAAAAAAACTGAAAGAAAATTACGTCTTTACACATTGTAATCAAACTGCTGAAAACCATAGACAATGAAAAAAAAAAAATCTTGAGACGGCTAGAGAAAATAACACATGGCATAGGGAGAACAATGAAACAATGTAGGTTATACAACACAGAGAAGTAACAGAAGCTAGAAGACAGTGGAAAGTTTTTTAAATGTTGACACACACAAAAACCTGGCAACTTAAAATTCTAAAGCCGGAGAAAATATGTTCAGCAACAAAGAAGAAATGCATAAGTCTTCTGAAGAATAAAACCAAAAATAATTTGCCCCCAAGCAGATGAACTGCACCAAACAAAAAAGCTAAAGACTTTTATTGTTCTTTTCCCAGTTTTTTTAAAAATGAAAACTAACGCCACCTTGAGATGTTTCATCTTTTCTAATTAGTGTTTTGATATGTTGTGGTTTCATTTTCCTTCAGTTTATAATTCTTCTAATTTCCTTCTGATTTTTTTCTTTGTCCTTAGACTATTTCATTTCAAGTATTTGGAAATTTTCCATTGATGTATCTGTTATTAATGTCTAATTTAAGTCTATTGTGCTACAGTAATTTAATTTGTATTATTTAAATTCTTTTAAATATACCGAAACTTGTTTTATGCCCAGAACATGATGCATGTCGGTAAATATTCCACATACAATTGAAAGAAATATATGTTCTGCTGTTGTTGAGTGGAGTATTCTATAAATGTCAATTAGGTCACACTGGTATTATGTTATTCAAGTATTTTACAGCCTTACTGATCTTCTATACACTAGTTTTATGAATTATTAGGTATTAAAGTTATTATTATTATTAAGGTATTAAAATTAAGGTAATACATTATTAAGGCATTAAAATCTCATTATTAAGCTATTAAAGGTATTAAAATCTCAATCTATAATTCTAAATATGTATAATGTTGCATAAGCATAACCTTATGTCCTCTTGATTAACCCCTTTATCATTATGAAATAAATATATATGATACAGATGAGGTAGGTAGGTAGGTAGATGATGGATAGATCAGTATATAGATAGATAGGAAGATAGATAGATGATAGATAAACCATGCTGTAGACTGCACTAGTAATCTCTAGCACATAAATGTATTTAGCCTATAATCATCTATAACTCTTTAAGTTTACCCAGATGCTATTGCTAAGCCAAGTTTTTTTTAATATACACACTGAATTTGCAGAGTGCATTTTCTAGACACAAAAGAAAAATTATACATTCAGTCTATTGTGTCTAACCTTTTTAGATACAGTTTGTCATTCCAGTCCCTCATAATTCAAGTCTGATGATCTAATTCAGAGTATTCACTATACCACTCAGGTTATTGACACATTCACATTATGTATCTATAAATTTATTTAAACCATGATTAAAAATTGTTTAGTAGGACAGGACAAAGGTAAGTATCTGAAGGATGTGAGTAGAAAACTCTTATATTTTATCTCTAAATTACTAGTTTTTGCTTGTTGCAGTCCGTCTTCTTATACTAATGAATATACAACATCATGGATCTAATCTTTCAGTATTTTTATCTGTTCAATATAATTCCCCAATAATCACTAACCAAATGTAGTCTGTTTCATCTTATTTGTACAATTTTCTCAACACCTAGGTATGGAGGTTGAGGGTCAGGAGATTTAGAATCATTTAGAGCAGTTCAGTGCAATTTGGAAAAAAAAAAGAGTTTAATCACCAGTTAATTCATAAACAACTCATCAGCATTTGCTATTGAGTAGATTCTTAAAAATAAGAGATTTAAAGCCTTACTTCTTACATGTTATTAACACAGAAAAAATGGAGAAACATGCCAAATGTGGGGGCTATGATCAGAATTATGAATTATTAGTAATTTAATTCATATGTATTGAGTCAGAGAAAGAATTCTATCTACTAAACTGTGACCTCTGTCTTATTGTTAACTTTATTAAGGCAAAAATTTATATAAATATAAATTTATATATATATAATATAATATATATATATGTTTATGAGTTTGTCATTTCTCTAAAGACACAAACTGTTTTGTTCTCTTTTTTATGTGTTCTCTCACAAACCATGCAAAGTGCTAGACACATGGTCGTAAGACTTTTTAATTAATTTTTTAAAATAATCATTAGAAATTACCTATTAATGATGAGTCATGTTAAATGCCTAAATTGGTGTGAAACAGATAGGAAGACCATTCTAATTTAATTCAGGAAGATCAGAATTCCATTGAATATTAATCAACACACAGATAGAAAAGATTCTACCATTTATTTTGTATTAAAGATTGACAAATTATAGTTGTATATATTTATCGGGTACAATATGGTGTTATGATTTTTCAATACAATGTGAAATGATAAAATTAAGCTCATTAACATATCCTACCACCTCAAATATTTAACATTTTTTGTAAGGAAAACAGTAGAAATTTGCTCTCATTGATATTCAGTGTACTGTGCTATTGATCTGAAACAAAAATTCAATTAATTTCTTCTCTCTAACTGTGACTTTGTACTGTTTGACAATCACTTCTCCATTTTCCCCACCTCTAGCCTCTAATAACCACCATTCCACTCCCTGGTTCTATGATTTCATTTGTTTTACTTTCCATACATAAGCGAGAACATACAGTATTAGTCATCCCATGTTTGGTTTATTTCATTCAGCATAATGTGTTCCAATTCTATTCATGTTACTGCAAATGAGAGAACTTCTTACTTTTTAAAGGCTGAACAATATTCCATTGTGTACATATACCACATTTTCTTTATCTAGTTATCCCTTGATGGATACTTAGTTTAATTTCATAACTTGGCTAATAAGAATAGTCTTTTTTTTTTTCCTTTTGTCAGATTTGAGTTCACTGTAGACCCTGGATGTTAGGCCTTTGTCAGATATACAATTGGCAAATATTTTTCTGTGGGCTGTTTCCCCACTCTCTTGATGGTTTCTTTTGCTTTGCAGAAACTTTTCAGTTTAATGAGACCCTACTTCTCTATCATATCTCTTATGGCAGGGCAGCTGGGATTTTGATAAGGAATTAGTTGCCAGTTCCAATTTCTATAAGGGTGTGTCCTGCATTTTGTAAGATTCTTATAGTTTGAGGTTTTATGCTTAGGTCTTCGATCAATTTAGAGTTGATTTTTATGTATGGTGATAGTAGCAGTCCTGTTTCAATCTTCTGCATGTGGTGAGGCAGTTTTCCCAGGACCATTTACTGAACAGGTTCTCCTCTCCCCAGTGATTGTTTGTGGAGGCTTTGTGGAAGATGAGTTGGTTGAGAAATTGAACTTTTCTTCTGTTATCTCTATCCTGTTCCATTGGTCTGTTTGTCTGTTCTTTTTACCAGTACCAAGGCTGTTTTGATTATTGAAGGTTTATAGTAAAGTTTAAAGTCTGGAGTGTGATACCTCCCGCTTTGTTTCTTTTGCAGAGGATTGTTTTGGCTATTCGTAGTCATTTATGTTTCCATATGAATTTCTATATTGTCATTTCCAGATCTGAGAAGAATAATGTTGGTAATTTAGTGGGTATTGTGCTGAAGTTGTAGATTGCCTTTGCTTTTGGTAGGATGGACATCTTAACAATGTTGTTTCTTCCAATCCATGAGCATGGAATATTTTTTCATTTGTTTGTATTTTCTTTGATTTCTTTAGCAATGTTTTGTAGTTTTTGTTGCAAAGGTCTTTCACTTCTCTGGCTAGAAAGATACCGAGGTATTTGATTTTCTTCTGTGGCTATTGAGAATGTGGCTATTGGAATTGTGTCTTTTATTTGTTTCTCTGCCTGATTGTTTATATTAAAAAGTAGGCAAAAGATTTGAATATACACTTCTCAAAAGAAGATATACAGGCAGCCAACAGACACATGAAAAAGTGCTCAGTCTCACTAATCATCAGAGAAATGCAAATCACAGCACATTGGGATACCACCTAACCCCAGTAAGAATGGCCATCATTAATAACTTAAAAAAAACAAAAAACAAAAAACAGATACTGGCAAGGATGCAGAGAAAAGGGAACACTTCTACACTACTGACGGGAATGCAAACAAGTTCCACCTCTATGGAAAACAGTGTGATGATTTCTAAAAGAAATAGAAATTGACCTTCTATATGACCTAGCAATCCCTATACTGAGAATATACTTGGAGGAACTCAAATCACTCTACAAAAAAGATACCTCATAGGCATGTTTATTGCAACTTTATTCACAATAGCAAAAACATGGAACCAACAATACTGCCCATCAAAACTGAACTGGATAAAAAAATATATGGTACATATACATGATGGAATATTGTGCAGACCTAAAGGACAAACATACGGACTTCACAGCAACTTGGATGGGTTTAGAGCCCATAATACTCAGTATCACAGAAACAAAAAGCTAAGTACCACATGTTCTCACTCATAACTGGACGCTGAGCATTTACCATAATACTATAAGAAAGGGATTGGCAGTAGCAGGATACTGACTGGGTGGGGATGGGAACACAACATCAATAAGGGTACCTGATCTCAAACCAGGTGATGTGAGGACCAAAGGGAGGCCCAAACTTTAAATGTACAATGACCACTTGTATATCTAATCATGAAATGTACCCCACATCTTTAAAATAAGAGAAAATGTGGCTTTGAGTTTGAAAGGATGAGCAAAGATTGCTTTTATAGCAAAATTTGGAATTTTATAGCAATATTTGGAATTTTCTCACATGCAACAATTTTATTTTCTGTAAGTTGAAAATTGTAATAAAATATTGTCAGCTTGAAAAGAAAAAATAGAATAGTGCTACAATAAACATGAGAATGCAGACGTCTCTTCCACATTCTGATTTCAAATCTTTCAAGTAAATACCCAGAAGTGGAATTGCTGGTTTATATAGTAATTCTTTTTTTTTTTTTAGGAAACTTCATTCTATTTCTCCTTAATGCTGAGCTAATTTACATTGCCATCCATGGTGTACAAGTGTTCCCTTTTATTCGCTTTCTTGCCAACACTTGCTGTCTTTTGTCTTTTTTACAATAGCCATTCTAACAAATGTGAGGTAATATCTCATTGTGGTTTTAATGCATCTACCTCATTATTAGTGATGTTAAGCATTTTTCATGTCTCTGTTAACCATTACTATGTCTTCCTTTGAAAAATGTCTATTCAAGTCTCTTGCCCACTTCTTAATTGAATTATTTGTTTTATTTGAGTTCCTTATATATTTTGGATATTAATCCCTTATCAAATGTAGGATTTGCAAATATTTTCTCCCTTTCTATAGGATGTCTCTTTGTTTTGTTGATTGTTTATCTTGTCATGCAGAAGCTCTTCATTTTTATGTAATCTCATTGGTCTATCTTTATCTTTACATTTGTTGTCTGCAAATGTGTTGTCTGCAAATTTATTGAAGTCAAATATAAAAAATCATTGCCCAGGCCAATGCCATGTAGGTTTTCCCTGTTTTCTTCTAGTAGTCTTAGAGTTTCAGGTCTTATGTTTAAGTTTTTAATCCATTTTGAGTTGATTTTTTATATGATGTGAGATAAAGATTCTATTTCATTCCTTTGCATATAGACATTCAGTTTTTCCAATGCCATTTATTGAAGAAACAGTCCTTTTCCCATAGTACATGATTGTCACTTTTGTTGAAGATCAATTGTGTGAAGATAGACATGTGGGTTCTTTTATAGGTTCTCTAATCAGTTCTGTTGGTTGATATGTTTATTTGTATGGTCATCACTATAATATTTTAATTACTATCACTTGTTATGTGCTTTGAAATCAGAGTGTGATGCCTTCAGTTTTGTTCTTTTTGTTCATGATTGCCTTGGCTATGAATTTTTAGGTTCTACTTTCTATGCCTATGAGAAATGACATTAAAATGTTGATGGGTTTGCACTGAATCTGTAGATTAGTTTGGGTAGTATAAACATTTTAGCAATATTAATTCTTTCGATCCATGTACACAGGATATCTTTCCATTTGTTAGTGTTTTTTTAATTCCTTTCACTAATGCTTTATAGAATTTAGTATACAGATCTTTTACCTTATTGGTTAAATTTATTCCTTACTATATGACTTTTTTGTGTAACTGTTGTAAATAAAATTGTTCTCTTGATTTTCCTTTCAGGAAAATTCCTTTTTAGTATATATGAGAAATACTACTAACTTTTGCATGTTGATTTTGTATCTTGCAACTTTACTGAATTTGTTTATCAGTTCTAACAGTTTTTTGTTGGAGTCATTAAGGTATTCTGTATATAGGATCATACTGCAATCAGAGATTAACTTCTTTCTTTCTGATTTGGATGACATTGATTTCTTTCTCATGCTTAATTGCTGCAGTACTATATTGAATATAAGTTGTGAGAGTGAGCATCCTTATCTTCTTCCAGATTTTAAAGGAAAAGCTTTCAGCTTTTTCCTGTTGAGTATGATGTTAGCTATGAATTTGTCATCTATGGCCTTTATTATATTATGGAACGTTCCTTCTATGCCTAATTTGTTGAACGTTTTTATTATAAAAGAATGTTGAATTTTGTTAAATGCTTTTTTCTCATCTAGCGAGATGATCATATGCTTTTTGTCCTTCATTCTCTTAATGTGGTGAATCACATCTATTGACATGCATATGTTGCATCATCCTTGCATTTCAGGTTTAAATCCTACTTGCTCATAGTGAATGATCTTTTAATGTGTTCTCCAATTTGACTTGTTAGTATTTTGTTGAGAATTTCTGCATCTATGTTCATGAAATATATTGGCCTGTAGTTTTCTTTTCTTGTGATGTCCTTGTCTATCTTTTGTTGGTCTCAGAATTTTTTCTGTCTTTTATTTTTGATAGTTTTATTATCAGTGTTGTGGTAAACATCTCTTCAGGTTGAATTTGATTGAGAATTTCTGTGCTTCCTGTACCATAATATTGGCTGTTTCATCCAATTTTTCTTTCAATGTGCTTCATGTCTCCCCTTTTTAAATCTCCCTCTTTAATTCCTTTTATGCATAGATTAGGTCTATTAATGGTTCGCCATAATTCCTGTAAATTTTCTTTTTTTTCTTTTTCTTTTTTGCTCCTCTGCTTTAGTAACTTCAAATTTTCTGTCTTCAAACTTACTGATTCTTTCTTAGCTTGATTGAGCTGGTTGTTGAATTTTTCTGTTGCATTTTGCAGTTTAGTCATTGCATTATTAATATGATTTCTATTTTTAATTTTTTATATTTTTGTCAAACTTCTCATTTTATTCATGTATTGTTTTTAAAATTTCATTAAATTTTGTCCATATATTTAGAGAGCTCACTGAAGTTTTTAAGAGTATTTTTTTTTCTGTTATATTTCTCCCTTTTGGGGGGGTTCATTGTTGAATATTTGTTAATTTGTTCTGGAGGTTTCATGATTTTCTGAGTCTTTGTCATCCTTATGTTCTTGCATTGGCATTCATGCATTTGTGGAGGAAGGCATCTTTTCTGAATTGTACAGGTGTTCTTTGGCAGAGATAGACCTTTTCTATTTTGTCTAGCCTATGATTCTGGATGAGCTAGCTAATAATGACCTTGAGCTGGCAGAGTTTGCTTTTAGGTTTTCTAGATAGCTGGGCTACTACCTATGCTCTGAATTCATGTGAGGCAACTTGCTATGTTCTTGTATCTGGGAAGATCATTGACTGAGTTCTGCAATCAAAATAACCTGCTGGATGAGCACTGCAATCACCTCTGACCCAGTCAGACTACAGGGTATATTCTCTGACCAATATGGATCACTATTTGAGTTCAGCCATTGGACAGAGTTGGAGGAAAGGCACTAAGGTTAAGAGTATTGGAATGCATGAACAACTACTATAGTCAGTAGAAATGCTTAGTTGAGATTTGCCTTTCTCCCTGAGTAGGATCTGGGCATGAACTTTGAGCCCATATTGAGTGCTGATTAAACTTTCTGGTGTGGCAGTGCTAGTGCCTGCTTGTTGTCAAGATTCATTCAGGATCTACTGTGGGACAGAAGCTGGCAAGCATGTTCTGGTTACTCAGACTAACTCATCTTACAGTAGTTCTCTACTGAGCAGAATTACTACCAGGCTGAAGCAGAGAGGGTCTGGAGCCAAGATAGGGTTCCTTTAAGATCTACTGTAAAATGAAGGCTAGCAGCTCTGTCTTGGCTCAGATGGGTGAGTCTCCCAGCAGATTTCTGTCCCTCTAGGATAGTTCCCTGACTGCAATGAGAGGGATAGAAGCTAAAACTGAGTTCCTTCAGGATCTGCTGTAGGTCAGAGGTTGGCAAACTTGTCCTGGTGGCTTAGATGGGCAAGTCTACCAGTAGTTTTCTGTGTAGGTAGAATATCTTCCAGACTTGCTATGTTCTTCTATCTAGGAAGATCAAGACAGGTAGCCTTCAGAATGTGCTAAAGGACAGAAACCAGCAAGTACAGGCTTGTCCCAATATCTCTGATGGGTGAGTCTCCCTCTGGGACATTGTATGACAGTATCAAGCTTGAACAACAGCAGAAGAGGGCTAGAGCCAAGTTATAGGGTAACTTTTGGGTCCACTGATGCCAGGCAAGCCTTTCTACCAAGGCACTAGTGTTTTTAATTCATCCTTGACCTCTTAGAAAACTGTTTTGGTTACAGGTTTAAGGCCAATTGAGGCTGTCATCAAACCCCTTGGGGAACGGGACTGTATTCAGTTTTGAACCCAGGGGTATGACCAATAGGTTTCCCTCTGTACATGTCTGCACTCTCAAAATAACAATCCTAAGTCTTTATCCTACCTGAACACCAGGACTCCCACAAAGAGACTTTTGTCTGCTAATGGGTGCAGAATTCTTGTGGGAGGATATGAGCAGGTGACCTTCTTTTCTGTGATCTTGCTGATATCACCCCTCAGTCATTATTCATTTCACACTTAATTGAAGTACATAACAAACCATATCTCAAGTGCTTTTATTGTACTTCTGTATTTTATTGTACACCATCATTTTATAAAAAGACTATTTTTATGAGGGTTAGCCTGAGTCTGAAAATTATAGTGTGACAGGCATATAGATGAGAAAATGCTTTTTAGTTATGTTGTTTTGTTTTTGGCATAGACCTCAGGTTTTTATAGTTCTACCATATTTTAATTATCATTAGTTGATTTCTACTAAACTTGTATTATTCTATGATTGGAAGAAACATTTAAGTTAAAAAATGAAAAATTCTCATAAATTATTCATTGAAAAGATAATAACCTATGATATACATTTAATCTTTGGATAAATCTACAGAAATTTCCAACACCCTGTCTGTACCTTCTTCATATTCCTGATAAATTTGGTTTAGAAGCACTCTTCTTTGTCTTTCTTTATAGAAAGTCAATATAAGGTAAAGTGATAGAAAAACCTCTTCAATTAATAAGGGCAATACCTGAAAGCTGTAGTAAGAGGGGAATTTATATCCCTACAAACACACATAAAGAAAATGGAAGGAACAGAAATTCACAAACTAACAAGCCACCTAAAGAAGCTGGAAAAGCAAGACCACAAAAACCCTAATTTCAGCAGAAGAATTCAGATCACCAAAATAAAAGCCCAAATCCAGGGCATAGAAGACAAAAAGATAATACAAAAAAATCAATGAAACAAAAAGCTGGTTCTGAGCCGGGCTCGGTGGCTCAGCCTGTAATCCCACGCCTTTGGGGGGCTGAGGTGAGTGGATTGCCTGAGCCCGCGGGTTCAAGACCCGCCTGGGCAGCGAAACCTCATCTCTACATTAAATAAAAAAATCAGCCGGGCGTGGTAGCGCATGCCCGTAATTCCGGCTACTTGGAAGG
>NW_007255294.1:1125895-1175170 GCF_000164805.1 Carlito syrichta | reverse complement strand
GAGTTATTGATAATGGCCATTCTGACTGGAATTAGGTGATATCTCAGTGTGGTTTTGATTTGCATCTCCTTGATGATTAGTGAGGTTGAACATTTCTTCATGTGTCTGTTGAATGCTTGGATGTCTTCCTTTGAGAAGTGGCTGTTCATATCTTTTGCCCACTTTATAATGGGGTTGTTTGTTTTTTTCTTTTCAGCACATTTGAGTTCCTTATAGATCCAAGATGTTAATCCTTTGTCGGTCGGACCTGGAATTGGCGAATACTTTTTCCCAGTCTGTGGGCTGCCTCACTGCTCTCTTGATGGTTTCTTTGGCTCTGCAGAAGCTTGTCAGTTTAATGAGGTCTCACTTGTCTATCTTATCTCTTATGGCCTGTGGGTTTCGGGTTTTGTTCAGGAACTGGATGCCAGTTCCAATTTCCATAAGGGTATGTCCTGCATTTTCTAAGTATCTGTCCCCATACACAAAAATTAACTCTAAATGGATCAGAGACCTAAATGTAAAATCTTAAACCAAAAGAACCTTAGAAAATGTAGGTTTGTTTTTTTTTTTTTATGTGTACTTAATATCATATAAGACAGTTCAAATCCTTAACATTAGCTCAAATCAGAATGTAATTACACATGACTTCTTTTTTTTAATTGTTTTTTATTTTAAAGATGTGGAATACAAGTCAGGATTGGGTACATAAGTGGTCTATGTACAGATGAAGTTTTGGGCTCCCGCTGGACCTCACTTTACCAGGACTTGGATCATGCACCCTTATTGATATTGTGTGTCCCCCACTTCCTCTAGCAGTGTCCCACTACTGCCAATTCCTTTCATGTAGTATTATGATAGGTATTCAGAGTCTACTTATGAGTGAGAACATTTGGTACTCAATTCTTTGTTTCTGTGATAGATCACTGGCTACGATAGACTCTAAATCCATCCAATTTGCTGCAAAGTTCATAATTCTACCCTTCTTTATGACTGCATAATATTCCATTTTTTAATCCAGTCTACTTTCAATGGGCAGCACAGTTGGTTCCACATTTTTGCTATTATGAATAGTGCTGCAATATACATGTGTGCACAGGTATCTTTTTTATAGAATGATTTGAGCTCCTCCAGGTATATTCCCAATAGGGGGATTGCTGGGTCGTATGAAAGGTCAATTTCTAGTTCTCTTAGGAATCGTCACACTGTTTTCCAAAAGGATGAACTAGTTTACACTCTCACCAACAGTGAAGAAGCGTTCCCTTTTCTCCACATCCTCACTAGCATCTGTTGGTTTTTGTTTTATTAATGATGGATATTCTCATAGGAGTTAGGTGGTATCTCAATGTAGTTTGATTTGCATTTCTCTGATGATTAGTGAGGCTGAGTGTTTTTCATGTGTCTGTTGGCTGCTCATATGTCTTCTTTTGAGAAGCATCTTTTCATGTCTTTTGCTAACTTTTTAATGGGGCTGTTTGTTTGTTTGTTTTTTTTCCTTTCAGCACATTTGAGTTCCTTGTAAATCCTGGATGTTAGACCTTTGTCCGATATGCAGTTAGCAAATATTTTTTCCTATTCTGAGGGCTGTTTAAGCTTTTCAGTTAGATGAGGTCCCACTTGTCTATCTTATCTCTCATGGAATGGGCTTTTGGGGTTCTGATCAGGAAATGGTTGCCAATTCCAATTTCCATAAGGATGTCTCCTTTGTTTTCTAAGAGTCTTACAGTTTGAGGTTTTTCATTTAGGTCTTTGATCCATTTGGAGTTGATTTTGTGTATATGGTGACAGGTAGGGATCCTGTTTCATTTTTCTACACATGGTCAGCCAGTTTTCCCAGCGTCACTTACTGAATACATTCTCCGCTCCCCAGATGGAGGCTTTGTTGAAGATTAGTTGGTTAACAAGTTGAAGTTTTGCACAACCCCACCAAGTCCCCTCCTGCTGTGAGAGCTTTTCTGTCCTCTCAATAAATCCTGCTTTCTCACCAAAAAAAAAAAAAAAAGAGTTGAGGTTTTGCTTTGCCCTCTCTATCCTGTTCTATTGGTCTATGTGCCTGTGTTTTACCAAGACCAGGCTGTTTTGATTATTGTAACCCTATAATAAAGTTTAAAGTCTGGGAGTGTGACAACTCCTGCTTTCTTTCTTTCACTGAGGATTGTTTTGGCTATACATGGTCATTTTTGTTTCCACGTGAATTTCTGTATTGTTGTTTCCAGGTCTGAGAAGAATGATAATAGTAATTTAATGGGTATTACATTGAATCTGTAGATTACCTTGAGTAGGATGAACATCTTAACAATGTTGATTCTTCCAATCCATGAGCATGAAATATTTTTCCATTTGATTTCTTTGAGCACTGTTTTGTACTTTTCATTATAAAAGTCTTTCAATTCTCTGGTTAGAAAGATGCCAAGGTTTTTTTGTGTATGTGTGGCCATTGTGCATGTTGATTTTATTCCCTGAGACTTTACTGAAGTCCTTTATCAGTGGAAGGTTTTTGACAGATTCCCTTGGGTTTTATGGGTTAGGATCATATCATCAGTAAAGAGGGATAGCTTAACTTCCGCTTTTCCTATTGGAGACCCCTGATTTCCTTCCCTTGTCTGTTTGTTCTAGCTAGGACTTCCAACACTATGTTGAACAGGAGGGGTGAGAATGGGCATTTTTATCCTGTTCTGGTTTTCTGGGGAAATGCTTACAATTTCCCTCCATTTAGTAATATGTTGGCTGTGGGTTTATTGTAGATGGCTCTTACTATTTTGAGGTATGTTCCCTCTATACCTAGGTGTTCAAGGGTTTTTATCAAGAATGGATGCTAGATTTTGTCAAAAGCCTTTCTGCATTTAATAATATAATCATGTGCTTCTTGGTCATGGTAGATGATTTTTGAGATGTGTTGTTGAATCCAATTTGCTAGAATCTTGTTGAGAATTTTTGCATCTATGTTCAACAGGGATTATTGGCCTAAAGTTCTCTTTGTTAAGTCTCTGCCTAGTTTGGGTATCAGTGATGTTAACTTCATAAAATGATTTGGGGTGAGTTCTTTCTTTCTCAATTATCTGGAATACTTTCAATAGGATTGGTATTAGCTCCTTGTTTGTTTTGTAGAATTCTACTGGAAGGCCATCTGGTCCAGAGCTTTTTGTGTGTGTGTGGGTGGGTACTTTTCTTATCATGGAGTCAATTTCTCAGGTTATTGGTCTACTTAGGATCTAAATTTTTTCTTGTTTCAACCTTGGGAGGTCGTGTGATATCAGAAAGTCCTCCATTTCATTTAGGTTTTCAAGTCTGTTTCCATACAGGTATGCATAGTAATCTCTGATAATCTTTTGTATTTATTCAGAGTCAATTGTGACTTGATCTTTTGCATTTGTAATTGTGTTTATTTGGTCTTTCTCTCTTTTCTTTCCTTTTTTTTTTGTCAGTCTGGCTCGGGGTCCATCAATCTTATTTATCCTTTCAAAGAACCAGTTTTTTGTTTCACTGATTTTTTTTTCTATGATATTTTTGTCTTCTATGTCCCATATTTGGGCTTTTTTTTTGGTGATCGAGATTCTTCTGCTGAAGTTACAATTTTGGTGGTCTGCCTTTCCAGCTCCCTTGAGTGATTTGTTAGGCTGTTGACTCTTGATCTATTTTCTTGATGTGTGTTCATAAAGTTATAAGTTCCCCTTTAAGTACTGTTTTCATGGCATCCCAGAGGTTTTTGGTAAGATGTGTCTTTGTTTTCATTTGTTTCCAAGAATTTTTAAATCTTTGTTTTGATTTCTGTGTTGACCCAGGAGTTGTTCGGCATCATGCTGTTAAGTGTTCATGTCTTTTGTGGTTTGAGAGGATTTTGTTGGTGGTGATACTCATTTTTATTCCACTGTGGTCTGAGAAGGTACATGGTACTATTTTGATCTTATGGAATCTGTTTATACTTGATTTATGGTCAAGGATTGTGATTGATCTTGGAGTATGCTCCATGTGGTAATGAGTAGAATAAATTCCATGGTTGTTGAGTGGAGTGTTCTGTAGGTATCTATTAAGTTCATTTGATCATGTGTCAAGTTGAGGTTCTGGATCCCCTTGTTGATTTTTTGCCTCAATGATGTATCTAGAGTTGTTAGTGGGGTATTTAAGTCCCCAGGTATGATAGTGTTAGAGCCAATAACTTTTAGTTTACTTAGTAGTTGCTCTACAAATCCTGGTATTCCTGTGTTGGGTGCATATATATTTAAGATGGATAATTCTTGTTGACGGATTGAACATTTTATCATTATGTTGTGTCCTTCTCAATCTTTTTTTAAGTTTTGATAGCTTGAAGGTTGTTTTGTCTGATATTAAGATCTTGACTCCTGCCTTCTTTTGTTTTCCGTTCACCTGAAAGTTTGTTTTCCGATCTCTAACTTTTAGTCTTTGGGTGTCCTTATTTCCTGAGGGCAGCATAGTGTTGGGCTGTTTTTTTTAAATCCAGTTTGTCATTCTATGCCTTTTCAGTGGTGCATTTAATCCATTCACGTTCAGGCTGACTATTGAAATGTGAGAGTTTATCCTGTCATAAAGGTCTTATAAAGTTCTTTTGGTTTCTATTTGTGATAGTAATTTTTTTTTTAATGAGAACAAATCTTAAGAAGCTGAACAGAGGACCATTAAGTAAAGACCATTAAGTAAGGCTAGCATTCTTATAAGTCTTCTGAACTGGCTCTGACTGAAGCCCAACCTTGAAGGAAGCCATGATCAGGCATGCAAATTAATGCAAAATACCTCATACACAATCTGGCATTTAATTTTGCAAAAATCTTAACAGTGATACCTGACCTGTTTGTTTTTTTTAATTTAAAATTGTGGGTACAATTCAAGGCTAGGTATACAAATATTCACTGTGCAGGTATCCTTATCGATGAGGTGTGCCCCGCTTCCCCAGGCAGATATCAACTACTGTCAATCCCACCTCCCCACCCCTCCACTCCCGTCCCTGCAGTTTCCCGCCACTTTCAATTCTTTTCTTATAATAATATGGTAATTGTTCAAGGTTCACTTATAAGTGAGAACATGTGATACTCAGTTCTTTGTTTCTGTGAGAGATCACTCAGTATTATAAACTCTAATTCCATCCAGGTTGCTGTGGAGTTCATGATTTTGTTCTTCTTTATGGCTGCATAGTATTCCATTGTGTATATGTACATTTTTTTTATCCAGTCCTCTTTTGATAGGCAGCATGGTTGATTCCATGTTCTTGCTATTATGAACAATGCTGTGATAAACATATGCATACACTGTTTTTTAAACTTAAGTTACTTTGTTTGATAAAACTGACAGCATACTCTGAAGATAAAGTGCCATTTTAGAGTTTTGCATATTAGCATTAGGTACTGTTAGTGTGCATTTGCTGTATGAGCAATGGAGTAAAATAATTTAAAAACTCTTTCTATAAACTAACATTCATTACCTGCTCTAACACCTCCTGCCACACTCAAAAAAATCCTGTTTGTAACTAAGCTTAATTTCCATTCAAAGAGTTTAGGGGAAGTAAACTCTTCCTTCCATGTCTATTATTTCTGAGTAGTCAAGAAAAATCTCAATTTCACATTCTAGTAATATTGATCTTGAATCATAACTCTTACCCTTTGAGTCATGAACACATTTAAATCTGCATAACTTCAAAGTCACATGCCCGGCAGAAATAGATTAATCTCTAAATGGATGTTTTTCAAAATGGACTGTGATTTTTCTGAGTCTTCTACGGTCTAACAATTACTGCCTCTGTTTCTAGGTCTCTTTTCAATGAGTACACAAGCATATGTGCATAATATAAGGACATCAAGACCCCGACCCTATCACTGAAACTAGTTTGACAGAAGCTCCCTGGACTTCCTACACTACTCTGCATAAGTACAGCTGCATGATACTTACTGGGGAAGCAAGACATCTCTAATGAGAGCCAGAAGACTGCTGTCAGAATCAACATTGGCATCCTCCTCATCATCCCCAAACTCCTGGTTCACAAGTAGAGATGTGGTTTCTGAGAGCAACCGCAAACTGAAGAGTCTCCACTCCACTTGAAAGAAAACAATGCCAAGAATGTGACTACATGGAGATAGAATGAAAACAGAATGCATAGCTGATGGAATGCTTGCTGGTGTGGTAACACTTACCATTTTGGCTTTGAACCAAGGAGACCAAGGGTGGCAGGATATAATCAACAACCTAAAATAAAGCATGAAACTTAGTTCAAACACAAGACTGATTATAAACCACTATCTATGACTTTTCCATGAACAGAATCACTGATCAAAGGAGTGAAAAAAAATAAACAGCTAAATTTATCCTAGATTTAAACTCTCTATGACACTTAATAAACCACCAAGCTCATTTAATTCCAAAAAGCCCTCGGGTCAAAATGACATTATAAAAATCAAAACAGTAACTTCTCAAAACCTTCAGGGCTTATAATAGGAACTTTAGAACATAATGCAAAATTTGGTTGGCACATTAAACCATCAAATTAATATGTGTAAGCTGGTGATTATTACTTAAGTTTAAGCTAAACAGCAATCAAAATATTGGGGAGAAAAGAAGTATATAATCTTCATGTTTTTTCCAATATATAAGAGAATTATAACAAGTTATGTTTGGTTATATTGAGATATAGACCCCAAAAAATGTAAATCCACTATACAAACCACCCCTATAATTTCCCAATTATATCAGACAGAGCACAATTAAATACAGTTTGAAAATTAACCCAAACTAACAAGCTTTATTTCTCCAAAATACCTATGAAGAAAGGACAAATCACTACTACAATCTAACTTTGAAACCTACAGTTTCATTTGATGAACTATATTTGTGACAATAAACAAATTTCCTGTTGTGGGTGTGCTTGTTCTTTCTACATTGATAAAAGAGCAACAGAAACTGTATAGAGTCAAACAACATCTTGCTGTCCAAACCAATGAAACAATGCCGTTGAAGTAAGGATCTCCATATATGGTTGTTGGCCTAACAGTATTAACCTGTTCTATCTCTACTTTCCATATGTGATATTCTATCTAGATATTTACACAAGGATCCAAGAACCAGGAATGCTTTGTTGACCCGCTTCCACTAATCTTCCACTCATATCACTCAAAGCACAGATATTAAACTCCACCAAGGTATTTTGAGAACTCCAAACTTCCAGTTATGTCAAAAGCAAAAACTATACAATGGAAAGAAATACATGCCACTATCAACACCTATCAAATGATCAACACCCATCTTAAAGTTTTAAGAGTATATATTAAGAGAAGAGTTGTAAAAAAAAATGTTGCTTAAGAAAAGAAAAGGGGGGGAGAGAGAAGACTGAAACAAATGATCCATCACAAGAAATTTAGAAAACAACAATTAAGTATGGCCAAAAAAGCAAAATTGTTAGAAGACAAATACACAAAAATCAACAGTACTGATATATACCTACAACAACCAATTAAATAACATAATTTGAAAAAAATTCCGTTTACAACATCAATAAAATTCTAAGGTACCTGTATATAATATTTATAGGTATTATAATCATTGATGAACTTCTGGGTTCTAATCTGACATGTAAAGAGCTTGGAAATCATCACAACCATCCTTACAAAAGGATAAAGCTAAACATACTGAAAACTGACAACTTTTCTTAGTTGCATCAGAGAATTGAAGTCAAGGGGTAAACCACTGTCCTCCATACTGGAGTGACAAGCAAATTCAGAGAATCACAGCTTACCAGAAGCAGAATGTGTACTGAAGCCAGCAACTAATACAAAAACTTAAAGGGTAATTGGTGTATCGTTAATGACTGAGCATGGTCTAAATTGAGAGATTAAAAAATCCTGGAGGCCCAGCTTTAGGAAAGCCTCAATTTTAGGAGAGTCCCCTTGCTTCTGGAAATTTTACCTCTAGGAGTCCCGCCTAGCTCTCAGGGTGAACTTGGAGAAAAATCTCGTGGTGCTTCTGGCAGGTGGAGGGGAAACTTAACCATGATGAAATATGCCTGGAGCATTCTTTTCCTGTTAACAAAGGCCTGGTCTCAAGGGAAACTATTTCACAACTGCCTAACCTACTGAGGTTCTAGCAATTTAACTAACCTGGGGGAAGGTAAATACTCAACTCCAGCCCCCCTCTAGCCTTCCTGTCACTTCTGGAGCATAGAGGGGGAGCTGAGAAGCACTTGTGAAGGACAAAGCCTAGGTGCAGAGGCGCCCTTGAAAAGATCTAATCATAGGACTACAGAACACTTCCCTTTCCCCTACACCTTACTACCAAATTAACAGGGCTTCTGTATAACAACACAGAATTACAACTAAGAAAGTAACAAGACACAGATATTGTTTAAAAAGGAGATCTTAGGGAAACACAATGACAACAGAAGAGACAAAATCAAGGTCACTAGAGGAAATTTTAGTCTCTGAAACCCACAGCCACCACAAACAGTAAACACTGCCTAGCTCCTAGGCTTTGGTAAAGACAAAACTCATACTAAAGGTTCATTTATCCCAGCTCATTTCACCTGACACACCACGTTAGAATGAAATTTTCACGGTGTTGAGACAAAACAAACACCAACCTAGAATTCTGTACACAGAGATATTATTTGTGAAAAGTGAAGGAGAAATAAAGACTTTCTTACATAAACAAAGATTAAAGAAATTTTTCAATTTTCTCCAGTAGATCTGTCTTGTAAGAAATATCAAAAGAAGTTATTGAGAGTGAAAGAAAATGATATTTAGGTCAGAAATTCAGATCTACATAAAGAAACCAAAACATTAGAAAAGTAAATAAATGATAGTAAAACAGTCATTAATAAAGAGACTCAGAGAGGTCAAATCACTACAGATTAATCTGCAATTCCAACGAAACAAAAATAAATACTCCAACATGAAACTATGAAACAAGGTTTCATGAAATCCCCAGATTGAGTCCACAAAATATATGGAAAGTAGAGGTTCAAGAATAACAAAACTTTCAAAAAAGCACGGGAAAGGTTAACCCTAACAAATTTCCACATTTACTATTGTGAGGTATTGTCCAAACATAAACTACTTCCCTCTATACCTGGCTTCTTTCTAACCCTCCCTCAGGGAGCTCCCTCAGAGCAACTGGTCTCTGAAGGGTATACATATTCCCGATAATGAGTCAAGAGATGTTGGTGACCAAGCAAACCTGAAAACAATGTAGTTATCACTTTTAATCAGCATATTGCTTTGATTATAAAACTGCTTGCTATACTGCCCCAAGGTACAGATTCTTTATGACCTGCTGCCATTGATGCTTCCTATAAGTTTTGATAAACCAATGTCTTTCCCTGCTGGATCTCCAGGTGACTTCTTTGAAATAGGTAAACATTATGCACAAGCCATCTCATATTTTGGATTACTGCATTACAACTATGAAGGAAATAAAATGAAACAAGCATAGGGACAGACAGAGAGCAAAGCAAAAGAGTCTAGAAACAGATACATATGGGAACTTAGTAAGAAGCAGAAAGAGTATTACCAACAAAGGAAATTTAAGAAAACATTTCAATATATGCCCGCATTAACCTCAAGGGTTATTTCCTCTACTTTCAAGAAGATACAGAAAAATTTTTATTCAACTGACACATCCCAACATGTACACAAACATGAATTGTGTATAGACCCACATTAAACACAGATACATATACAAACATGAAAGAAATTACTTAGATAGGCTGTCAGTACATAGGCAAGAGGATTTTATTACCACCTCTACAAAATTTAATAGCTACTAAGGTCTAGGAAAGAAATGAGCCCATGTATAAATATGAATATACACAAATATAAAATATCAGTACATAAATAGAACCATGCAGGTTAGTTAGGGTTTATTAGAAGAAGGGGGAGGTAAGCTTTATTGTTGTTGTTACGTGCTTGATCACTAGAAATACTAGAAATAAATAGCTACTAAGAGTTAGATTTAGAGGTCTCAAAGCCATGTGATGACTTCTATTTTTAAAGACAGTTAGAGTAATTTACTTTGGGTTTAATTTGAAAATGTCCTGATGAAATTAAAACAATCATCTAGATAAATAATCTATGAACAACCAGTCAAAGATGAGAAAGTAACTCTAGGTTGGGAGAGATTAGTTCATGATGACAAAATAAGCAAAAGTTCTAGTTTCAGTCTCTGGTGCCAAATCTCTGGAGGTAGTGCATATCACTTATGTGCTAGTGAGGCAGCAGAGTTGGACAGGGACAGAAAGGGGCTCTTGGAAACACCATTAATATGACTACTTGGGCACAGCATCAGAAAAAACTTGTTCTTTTTCTTTTTTTAAATGCATCAGTCTCACTCTGTTGCCCAGGTTGGAGTGCAGTGGCACACTCACAACCACCGCAGCCTTGACCTGCTGGGCTCAGTCAACCCTTCTGCCTCAGTCTTCCAAGTAGCTGGAACTATAGGCACGTGCTACCACACCCAGCTTATTTTTTGATTTATTGTAGAGATGAGGTCTCATGAAGTTGCCCAGGCTGGTCTTGAACCCCTGAGCTCAGGCAATCCTCTTGCCTCGGCCTCCCAAAGTGCTGGAATTACAGGCTTGAGTCACTGCACCCAGTCTGAGTACCAATTTCTTTAAAATAAGATGAAACCTAATTTGCTTTTGTATCCTAGTTATCAGCTGAGGTCATCCCAAATCTTGAGTTGTAAGTAAAACCCTCAGGACCCAATGACATAAGCATTTGGTGTCCTTTCTAAGATTTCTGGGAATCTGCAGATGTTTATTTACTTTCCCATGGTTCACTGCCAACTCTGAGCTTCTACCTCACTTGTTCTCATATTTTATTTGCTATCACCTTCTCCTGCTATTTGCTGACTGATACAAAGGGACAGTGACCAGACTATATATGACAACAGAACTCTGACCCACAACCCCTGTCGAAACTAGCAGGGGAATCAAACCACAACTTTCAGAGCAATCAGTGCAGAATGGTGAGGATTCAGTCAGTGACTGCCAACTTCCCTTTTGTTGTTCCCTACTTCCAACTTGGGGCCAACCAGAGAAAGCCAAATATATTCCCCTAGCCAATCACACAGGATGTCCCACTTACAGTTAGCTGCCTACAGCTTCCCCACAACAATAGCCTCCAATCAGGGCATACTTGAAATCTTCCCTTTTTTTCCCACTATGAAATTCTCTCATTTCCCTACCTGGCTGTAAGTCTCTGCCAAATGCAAGTGATGTTGGTTGACCTTCTTTGCTCTAGCTAGCTCTGAATAAATAGACTGTTCTCATTTGGATGGTCTTTGTTGATTTCCACCTCTCAATGCAGTAATAGAACATAATTCCCATTCAAGCATTCAATTTAAAGTCTCTCAAGTTCTTGGTATTTATGCCAGACTTTAAGGAGAGTTTTGAGTGATGAAGATTTTATAACAGCAAGGCCAACCATTTAAAATTGAGTAATAAACATATCTGTCTTGAATCATCTTCAATCACCTGCAACTTTAACTTTTTCCACTGACATGCTTCCTCTACAAGCTCTGGGGCCCTACCCTGCTGCTAGACTTCTTTACTTCTAGAAATAAAAAGGTCCTCTTGTTTTCTGTCTCCTTTCCTCCCACCTCCTCTATCACCTAATATGTGTTCATTTCTTATGCAGACAAATTTTAGCTACTCTGCTACCCCATCCCCTTTTTCCATCCAGGATTCTAGCACACTCCAATTCCTACCTACAAAAGAAACAGAAGCTCAATACAGACCCATCTATGGCCTAGTGATTAGAAAAAGGCTAGGGAGATGTTTCAAGGGAACAGCTTTTCTGTCTTCCACCAGACCCTATTTTCAGCAAGGAGCACCTATATGTAAAAGGGAATCTCTTCCCACACAATCCAAGCTCATACCCTTTTCCAGAGATGGGGGATTCGCTCTTCCAAATATACTTTTAAGTGGTATTTATTTTTTGTTTTCTTTCTTTAATATCCATTGATTTTTATCGAAAATTGTTGCTAATTTGCCTTAGGACCTGACAAGTTTCAAGTCGATATCACACCAAAACAAAGAGTAAGTTAATAATATCAGCCCAGCCGGGCTCGGTGGCTCAGCCTGTAATCGCGCGCCTTTGGGAGGCTGAGGTGAGTGGATTGCCTGAGCCCACGGGTTCGAGACTCGCCTGGGCAGCGAGACCTCATCTCTACAATAAATCAAAAAATCAGCCAGGTGTGGTAGCGCCTGCCTGTAATTCTGGCTACTTGGAAGGCTGAGGCAGAAGGATCGCCGGAGCCCAGCAGGTCAAGGCTGCGGTGGCCGGGAGCGACCACTGCACTCCAGTCTGGGTGACAGAGTGAGACTCCAACTCAAATAATAAAAATAATAATAATAATACCAGCCCAATTTCTCCACAGAACTGATATTTATGAGATTTTTTTGAATAAACGTAGAAATTGACCCTCCTGGTCTTCAGACTTACATTTGTCTCATCTGAGTTCCTCCCTCGAAAGGCTGACCTTTAGGCAAGGGCCTGAAACTTAACAGAACACCACATGTGGACAATGAGACACTAGGCCCCTTACTTAACATGACTGTTCCTCATCCCTCCCTAACTTCTGTTGTACATTCCTTCTCTCACTATATGAACCCCCAATTTTAGTCAGCAGGGAAAATGAATTTGAGATTGATCTCCCATTCTCCTTGGTTGATATCACCTGATTAAAAGTCTTCTCCCCAGGCAATATTCATTGTCTCTGCGAGGCAAGCAACAGGACCTTGACTGATCCTCTGGCATTTTGGTAATAGTAATACTGCACTATTGATTAATTATGTTGCAGTATATTTCTTGATGTTATTGAGGAGTACATTCTGATTCATGATGAACCTTAGTCTGCATTTTGAGAAGTCACATTAAAATTGTATGCTTTAATGACAACCCAACACCAAATAGCAACAATGCTGCATAACAATAAAGAAGAAATAAAAAAAGACAAGCCCCTAAAAATTCTCTTTACCAAATCACTTCTGAGTCATAATGAGGAAACCATGATGACAAATTCTGACATGGTATACAACAGAGAACATGGTCTAAACCTTCACACTGGTATGACTTTGCTCATTAGTATTCTAGGTCGCCTTATTAAAAAGAAGAGACTGAATTGTCTAAAACAATAGAAAGTATCTTTTTGCTGCTGTGAACTTAGACTGAATTGCTCACCAATGCTCTGCCCTTCCAGAATCTTCCATATAATTTATAAACAAATATACTATATGCTTATATATACAAGGGGGAACCCCCCAAAAAACCAGAATTTATTTTTTTTAATTGTGTTTTTATTCTTACATGCTTAAACTTCAGTCACTTTCAAAGTACTCTCCGTATGATGCAATACACCTATTGAGACACATTTTCCACTGCTCAAGAGTTTGTGAACTCATCAATTTTGATGCCTTTTAGTGCTTCTGCAGTTTTTTGTTTCACCTCTTTCACACAGACAAAAACGTTTCCCTTTCAAATTTCATAGTAAATTCAACAGTAATTTTAGTGTAAGAATTCACATATATGGAGTAATCTGATATTTAATATTTAAAGGTAGTGGTACTGATTTCTTGAAGACATTCAACTGTGCTAAAATTCATTTAAGGACATGTCCTAAAAACAGAAACCTATTGAACTCTCTTTGAAAATGGAAATTCCCAAGTCTGGTAACTTTTTTTTTGCTCAAAAGCTGAGACCGCCCACCCCCTGATTTAAAAAAAAAAAAAAAAGTGTGTGTATGTACATCATTTTCTGCTCATGATACTCAGTGGCATGACCCAAATGAAATGCATGTCTGTGACTTTGGGATGGTAAAGACAGCTCTGGGATAGTCAAACCAAACAGTAACAAAAGCATTTGAAATATATGAATAAGACTTGCATTGCTAAGCCTTATTTCATTTGTTCTTAAAGTTACCACTGCTCAAGATGATGCTTTGTTTATAGTTTTGCATTCTCCATTTTTTAAAATGTTGAAGATGAGATATTGGAAGTTTAGCAGCTTTAAACTATAAATAACCACATAACCATATTCAAATTTTCTTCTTTTCACAAAGGAAAAAGCAACAGTATTATAACCTATGGAAAAGTGTATTTCTTTAAAAATCATTTATATTGAAAGTATATTTTATACTGTTATTTTTGTAGATAGGTGTTTTTCTTTATTTAATGTTTGTTTTACTGACTAAAGTAAATCCTTTAAAAACTGAATTTTACTTTTCTAAGCACTCAACTAAAATCCTTATTCTACGGCAATTATCAATAACTCAAAAAAATAACAGTTGCTAGAGAGGGCGTGGCGAAAAGGGAACACTTCTACACTGTTGGTGGGAGTGCAAACTAGTGCAACCTCTGTGGAAAACAGTATGGCGATTCCTAAAAGCTCTAAATATCGACCTCCCATCTGACCCCACAATCCCCCTACTGGGAATATACCCTGAAGAACTCAAATCATTCTATGAAAAAGATGCCTGCACACACATGTTTATCGCAGCATTGTTCACAATAGCAAGAACCTGGAATCAACCATGCTGTCCATCAAAGAGGACTGGATTTTAAAAATGTGGTACATATACACGACGGAATACTACGCAGTCATAAAAAAGAACAAAATATGAATTTTGCGGCAACCTGGATGGAACTAGAGTCTATAATACTGAGTGATCTCTCACAGAAACAAAGATCTGAGTATCACATCTTCTCACTCATATAGTGGACCTTGAACATTCCATTGTAATACTATAAGAAAAGGACTGACAGTGGTGGGAAACTATGGGAGGGAGGGAGGTGGGATTAATGGTAGTAATATCTGTCTGGGGATGGGGAAACACCCCTTATCAACAAGGGTGCCTGAATGAAGCATATTTGTATACCTAACCCTTAACTGTACCCCACAATATCAAAATAAAAAATATTGATATATTAAAAAAAAATCCTTATTCTACATTTGGAAATTAATCATCACTATCTCCATTTCAGTAGGCTTTAATACCTTAATAAACCTGGTACATCTGGCAACATAATAATCCCAACTGCCAGTCCCCTTTTCTCAGCACAAGGTCATGTCAACCACACAACCATACAAGATAACATGTCTAGGATATGACATCTACTTCTACTACTAGCAGAGCAGGTCATTCAGAACAACTCAGAAAATGAGACAAAACAGTGTTTAATTACTCTTTATAATATTGGACAGCTAAAAGTATATTAAGGAATTTCCAAGGCCACATGAGGTTGACAAAAATTCATAAGGTTGATAATACACTATTGGCAAGACTGTGGAGAAACAGGCACTCTCATATATGAGGGGAGACTCCCCCCAAAAATTGGAATTATCTTTTGTAGGACAGGCCCCTTGTAGTACACACTTTCCTCACTAGGTAAGTGTTCTAGGAACCCATCACCATCAGTGTACCAGCTAGCATTGTTGTGAGAGACAATTTGTGGAAGAAATGTCCCAAATTGTAACAAACAGGTGACTGGTTCTTGCACTATGACATCGCACTGTCCACATCATGCTGAGTGTTCAGAAGTTTTTGATCAAAAACAGCATGCCCCCATGCCCTCTCCCACCCCATTTATCTGATCTTGCACCAAGCAACATTTTTGTTTCCTCAATGAAAAAAGTTTTCAAAGGGAAATGCTTTTCCCTATGTGAAAGAAGTGAAACAAAAAATGGCAGAAACACTAAAAGGCATCAAAATTGACAAGTTCAAAATGTTCTGAGCAGTGAAAAAAGCATCTTGATAAATGATTTGTATCAAATGGAGAGTACTTTGAAGGTGACTGAAGTTTAAGCATGTAAGAATAAATACACAATTCTTTATAAATAAATTCCTGGGTTTTTTGGGTCTCTCCTTGTACTAATGGTGGGAAAGTAAATAGTAGAAGCTTATGTAAGGGTCTCTGGCAGTATCTAACAAAAGTATATATGTATTTGCTCTTTGATCCCATAATCACCATTCTAGTGATTAAACTGGTAAATCCCAATTAACCTGGGAAATAAGCCTCCAAAAATAGGAAACTACATATGAATAAGGTTATTTATGGTTTGTAATTTCAAATATTAGAAACTACCTAATGGGCCAAACATTATTTGAATGCTATACTGCTTTAACAAAGAGCGAAGAAGATCTCTAAGAACTGATATGGAGTAATTTCCAACACTCATAATTAAATGAAAAAGGGAAATACAAAAAATATATAGTATGCTACCTTTGTATAAAAAGTAAAGGGAAATAAGAAAACATATTCTCCTTACAGAAAGAAACACTGAAAGGATAAACCAGAAAATAACAAAGTTGGTTACCTACAAGGATCTCTAGAGAGGACATGATGGAGTGGTGATAAAATGAAAGGGATATACACCTGAGGAAAGGAAGTGACACTGCTCTGAATATATCTTTTTCTATAATTCTGACTTTTTGGAAGCATGTTAACATTCTACATATGTTAAAAAGTTAAAATCAACAAAACAGGAAGGGAAAAAAGAAAAACTAAAATTGAAAGCAAACAGAAACAGATCAACTATATTTCAAATGACTATTATAACTTCACTAAAGAGAAGGGAGCTCAGTTGGGCTCGGTGGCTCAGCCTGTAATACCGCGCCTTTGGGAGGCTGAGGTGAGTGGATTGCCTGAGCCTGTGGGTTCGAGACCTGCCTGGGCAGCAAGACCTCATCTCTACAATAAATCAAAAAATCAACCGGGCATGGTAGCGAGCGCCTGTGGTTCCAGCTACTTGGAAGGCTGAGGCAGAAGGATCGCCGCAGCCCAGCAGGTCGAGGTTGCGGTGGCCAGGAGCGGCCACTGCACTCCAGTCTGGGCAGCAGAGTGAGACTCCAACTCAAAAAAAAAAAGGGAGCTCATTCAAGTACCTTATGAATACAGTATTGACTAAATACCGCCAATGTGGATTGAGGATGAGAAGAGGTGAAAGAGGCAAAAAATTCTATAAACAAATTCTGACCTCAATAGGTTTGTTTTGGTATTGCTTAGGGTAAAGCAGTTTCGTAACAATTTCAGATGTATTACAGCAGCAATCCTCAACCTTTTTGGCATCAGGGTCCAGTTTCGTGGAAAACAATTTTTCCATGGGCAGGGAGGGGTGGGATTTGCAGTCAAATCTCACTGCTAATGTTAATCTGTATTTGCAGCCTCTCCTCAGTGATAGCATCACCACCTCAGCTCCACCTCAGATCATTAGGCATTATGATTCTCATAGGGAGTGCGCAACCTAGACCCCTCACATGCACAGTTCTCAAAAGGGTTAGTGCTCCTATGAGAATCTAATGCTGCTGCTGATCTCACAGGAGGTGGAGCTCAGGTGATAATATGAACAACGGGGAGCAGCTGTAAATACAGATGAAGTTTTGCTGGCTGGCCTGCCTCTCACCTCCTGCTGGGCAGTCCGGTTCCCAACAGGCCATGGACCAATACCAGTCCATGGCCTGGGGGTTAGGGACCCCTGTATTATAGGAATAAGCAAATTAGAAAATGTGCTGTTGTTGTTGGAAGCCAGAAAAAGGGAATGGGAAAAGACAAGAAAAAATTGTGTAGAAACGGACTGGATATGAAGATAGCAGTATAAACTTGTGATGTCAAATATGTGTGTATACATGTATATGTGAGTAAGTACATACAATTTGCCTTCGGTATCCATGGAGGATTGGTTCCAGGGACAGAGTGATATGTAAACATATAATTGGGAGCTGTTATGGAGGAAGGTGTAGAAAGTTGTGAACCCCAGAGGAGGGAGTGACCAACTCTCCTCACTGTGGGGAGGGAGTCTCACAGAAGGGACCTATGAACAAGGCCTTGAGGGAAAAAGAGGAGTTGTTTTGAGGAGGGAGAAAGAGAATCCAGCTTGGGGGATGAGAAGGTTAGGTCAGCATACTCTGTGCTGAGTACAGTATATCCCAGTATCTTAGAGGGACTGGTTCCAGGACTACCTCTTTACCATATCAAAATCCACAGATGTTCAAATATAAAATGGCATTGTATTTCCATGTAAACTATATACACCCTCCTATTGTCTCTAGATTACTTGTAACACCTAATACAATGTAAATGATACGTAGTTATTATACAGTATTGTTTTTTAACTCATATTATCTTTTCTGTGGTATTATTATTTTTTCTTTTTTTTCAAATACTTTCTATCTGCAGTTGGTTGAATTGCAAATGTGGAACTTGTCAATACAGTGGGTCAACTGTCTATGACTGTAATATATGAATATGTATATATGTTGACATACAAATGTGTTAGTTCATTCAGTATGCTATGACAAAATAGATTGGGTGATTAATAAATAATAAAAATTTATTTCTCAAAGTTCTGGAGGCTGGGAAGTTCAAAATCAAGACGGGTTCAATGTCTGAAGAGGGCTGCTTCCAAAATGGTGCTGTAGAGCTGTGTCCTCACAGAGCAGGAGTGGAAGGGCTAAACCAACTCTTTCAAGCCCTTTTATAAAGGCACTAATCTCATCCATGAGAGCAGAGTCTTCATGATCTAATCACCTCCTAAAGGCCCCACCTCTTAATATTAGCATGTCAATAACAAAGTTTCAACATATATACTTGGGGGACACATTCAGACCATAGCAATGTATACACTTACATATATTTCCTAGCCCTGTCTTTTGGAAGGACCTAGAAGGTAAGACATCCTAAAAGAGAGGAGTACACTTAGTGCCCAATATTGGTCCCTAATGCCATTTCCCACTAAAGGAAACCAGGGATCCTTGGAGAAATGACTAATTCCAGGGCCAGGGAAGAATAGTCACAAACTGAAGCACAAATATCATGTTGTGCCAAAAAGTTTAAAAATTTTCAAAAAATGACAGAATATGCCATAAGGAAACTTGAAATAACTCAAATTGAGGGGATTTTCTCTGGCCAAATCTTGGAAATTTCTGCACCAAAATAATTAAATGTAGTAATGAAGTCATTTTGATAAAAACAGAAATTTGTGGAAGACAGAATGATGCCTCCACCCAAAAGATGTCTACTTCCTCATCACTGGAACATTTCAATTTGCTACTTTACATGTAAAAAGGGACTTTGCAGGTGTGATTAAGATAAAAATCTTGAGAGGGGGAATTCTCTTGGATTGTCCAGGTGGACCCAATATAATAATCAGCATCCAAATAAAAGAGCAACAGGAGAGTAAGAGTCAGAGAAGATATAACAATGAAAGCAGAGGTCAGAGAGAGATTTGAAGATGCTACTTTGCTGGCTTTGAAAATGGAAAGAAGCCGGGCTCAGTGGCTCAGCCTGTAATCCCACGCCTTTGGGAGGCTGAGGTGAGTGGATTGCCTGAGCCTGCGAGACCCGCCTGGGCAGCGAGACCTCATCTCTACAATAAATCAAAAAATCAGCCAGGCGTGGTAGCGCATGCCTGTAATTCCGGCTATTCAGAAGGCTGAGGCGGAAGGATTGCGGGAGCCCAGCAGGCGAGGCTGCGGTGGCCGGGAGTGGCCACTGCACTCCAGTCTGGGCGACAGAGTGAGACTCCAACTCAAAAAAAAAAAAAAAAAAAGAAAAGAAAAGAAAATGTAAAGAGGAGCCATGAGTCAAAGAATAAAGGTAACCTCTAAAAGTTGGAAAAGTTGAGAAAACACATTCTTCCCTTGAAGCCTCCAGAAGGAACAAAGCTATGCTGACACCTTGATTGGTCCCAAAGACTCATTTCAAGTTTCTGATCCTACAGAACTGTAAAATAATAAATTCACATTATTTTAAGCCAGTAAGTGTGTAGTAATTTGTTATAGCAGCTAGAGAAAACAAATACAGAATATAAATTCATAGCAACAAAAGAAAGATAGAGCTGGCTACAGTAGCTCACACCTGTAATCAAGTACTTTGAAAGGTTGAGGCAGGAGGATTGCTTGAGGACAGATGTTTGAGACCAGCCTCGGCAACATGTGAGACCTCTTTTCTACAAAAAAAAATCAAAAAAATTAGCCAGGCATGATGGTGCACATCTATAGTCCCAGCTATTCAGGAGGTGGAGGCTAAGGCAGAAGGTTCACCTGAGTCCAGGATGTCAAGGTCACAGCAAGTCACTGCACTCCTGCCGGGTGACAAAGTGAAACCTCGACTCAAAAAATAAAAGATAAAAAATAAGACAGAGATGATCATTCTTATCAATCAGCTTTGAAAAAAAATACAGTCATTCACTGTATAGCAATGTTTCAGTCAACAATGGATCACACATATAGTAGTGGTACCATAAGATTATAATGGAGGTAAAAAAAATCCTTTTGCTGCCTGAGCCCGTGGGTTCGAGACTCGCCTGGGCAACTTGGCGAGATCTCATCTCTACAATAAATCAAAAATTACCTGGGTGTGGTAGCGCGCACCTGTAGTTACAGCTTGCTTGGAAGGCTGAGACGGAAGGATTGCTGGAGCCCAGCAGGTCGAGGCTGCAGTGGCCGCTCCCGGCCACTGCACTCCAGTCTGGGCAACAGAGTGAGACTTCAACTCAAAAAAAAAAAATCCTTTTGCCTAAGTGATATGTCGGCATAGGCCTAGGCTAATGGTGTTTGTGTCTTTGTTTTTAACAAAAAGTATTAAAAGGAAAAAAAATTAATTTTAAATAGAAAAAGCTGTAGAATAAGGATATAAAAATATGTTTATGCAACTGTACAATGTGCTTATGTTTTAAGCTAAGAGTTATTACAAAAGAATCACAAAGTTAAAAAACACTAAAAGTTTTTTGTTTTTTGCTTTTTTGTTTTTTGAGTTGGAGTCTCACTCTGCCTCAACCTGCTGGGCTCCAGCATTCCTTCCGCCTCAGCCTTTCAAATAGCCGGAACTACAGGCATGCGCCACCATGCCCAGCTGATTTTTTGATTTATTGTAGAGATGAGGTCTCGCTGCCCAGGCGGGTCTCAAACCCATGGGCTCAGGCAATCCACTCACCTCAGCCTCTCAAAGGCGCGGGATTACAGGCTGAGCCACTGAGCCCGGCACACTAAAAGTTTATAAAGTAAAAAACTTACAGTAAGCTAATTAATTATTAAAGAAAAATATTTTTATTAAAAGAGTGTAGACTAAATGTACAGTGCTTATAAAATCTACAGTAGTGTGCAGTAATGTCCTAAGCCTTCACATTCATTCACCACTCACTCACATACTCACCTGAGCCACTTTCAGTCATTCCGATCCATTCATGCTAGGTGCTATTTCTCTTTTATACTGTTTTATCACCATACTTTTTTATGTTTAGGTACACAAATACTTAGCAGTTGATAGAATCATCTACAGTATTCAGTACAGTAACATGCTGTACCGGTTTATAGCCTAGGAGCAATAGGTTATACCACATAGCCTAGTTGTGTAGTAGACTATACCATCTAGGTTTGTGTAACTCAGTCATTGATGTTTGTACAATGACAAAATTGACTAACACATTTTTCTTAATGTATCTACATCATTAAGCAAAGTATGACTGTGTATATAGGTTGAGCATCCCTAATCCAAAAATTTAAAATCTGAAATGTTCCATAATTTAAAATTTATTTTTCTTTCTTAAAGACAAGGAGTCTTAATATGTTGCCCAGGCTGGCTCCAAACTTCTGAGCTCAAGTGATCCTCCTGCTTCAGCCTCCCAAGTAGCTGGGACTACAAGCACTTACCAGCATGCCTGACTTGAAACTTGAACATCAATATGATGCTCAAAGGAAATGTTCACTGGAACATTTCAGATTTCAGAGTTTTCAGATTAGGGATGCATGAATATGCAAATATTCCAGAACCTGAAAAAATCAGAAATCTAGTCCCAAGCATTTTGAATAAGGGATAATCAACTTGTATACAGACTTACATTTACAAAGTTCTAAATAACTTTTTTCATATTTATATAAACTTTCTAATTCAAATATAAGATACATATGTAAAAGTATACTTATCCTAAGTATATAATTCAACTAATTTTTCACAGTATGAACACACTCATATAAGTAACACCCAGATGAGGGAATAGAATATTATGAAATCCCCTTATATGCCCTACCAATCATCTTCCAAGGGTAACCATTATCCTGACTTGTAATAGTTGAGCTTTATTTGTTTTTAAACTTTAGGCAGGTGAAATTACGGTATTTTTATTTGCTAACTTTAGCTCAATATTAAATTTGTGAGATGTATCCATGTTGTTAGGTGTAACTATAGATGGATCATTTGTTTTCTCTGCTGCAGAGTATTCTATCCCACAACTATACCATAATTTATGTATCCAAAGACTATTGATAGGCATTGAACAGTTTCCAGTTTGGAGCTATGAGCAATCGTGCATATGTATGTCAGTGAGCATATGTTTGCATTTTTACTGAATATGTACTTAGAAGCAAAATTGCTGAGTCATAGCATATATATATATATGTTCAGCTTCAGTAGCTACTATCCAACACTTTTCCAAAGTAGTTGTACCAATTTACACTCCTACTAGCAGTTTCTGTGTTCCCTTTGCGCTATATCCCCATCAACACCTAGTATTAACTCAAATAATTGGTTTAATTAAAGCTAAATTACTAAATATTTATTAGTCTTCAGTTTATAAATTTACAAAAGGATAAGTTTTTTTTTACTAAAAATCTATTAAACCTTAGCTTATTTTCTACAGTTAAGTAAATATAAATATACTTTAATCAAATTATGTATATTACTGCCAGAATATTCAAAAGTGACTGCCAGAATTCACTTTTATTTCCCCCTTTACTATTAATGTTTCTCAAAACCATGGCAAGTGGGAAGAAATGCTCTGTACAAACCCAATAATTGTGGCTTTCTGACTTCTCTGTCAGCCAGACTGATGGTTTCCAACCAAAGGCAATAAATAGTCTCAAAACTCTGGGAAAAATCTGAATGAAGCATCTGGGCTCAGCAAGAATTAAATGCATTTAGTCACTTCCATGCAACAAGGTATTGATCTGGAGCCTTGAACACAGTATGTGCTAACATTTCAAACAACGCTATGCTCCTTGGGGTGTTGGATCTTCAGTTTCATGTATTCTAGTCATGTTCAAGAAAAGGTAATTAGAAAATTTCTCATGAGTTACAGTATTAAAAAATATCTTTATGAAGCCAATAAGTTACAATGATACCTTTTCTATCATAATAGAAACTGTAATTTCAATAATTAGTATGCCTGCATTTCATGATTAGAAAATAAACTAATTAAACTTCGATTTAAATGCAATATAGATATTTATAAACACTGGATCATAACAAATTAGCCATGAGGTTATTGTTCATTAAGCAAAAGAATCAATAAGGAACAACCTAGCAAGTAATATCTCATTTGAAGACTTAAATTCATTGCTTTAACAATGACCATCGCAAACAGATTTCTAGTTATAGTGAACATGGTTACTTAGATCAACTCTCTTACTGAAAACAATGAAAAATACCACATAGAATATAAAAATCCCCAAAACTAAAAATATCTAAGGTCTGCAAAGACAGTGGGAGAGCTTTCAGAGTAATTTCTGAATGAAAGCCATAAGCAGAAAGTTGAGGAGAACATGAGAACATGGGACTGATTGTGCCCTGGAGACATTTACCAACAATACAAAAACAGTTCTCCAAGGGAGCCCTGTGCCCAGGTCCTCCCAACAAACAGAGTTTGTGAGTCATCTTATACAGAGCAGGGCATCTGCAGAGAAGAGATACACTCACAAAGTAAAGAAAACCCAGATCTAGTCACTAACCCCTTGACACACTTTCACACTCCTGAAAACTGAGAAGGCTGCCCCAGACCTACATTCTCAGAGATCTGCAGACAAGGAACAAATGATTTTGGTCTGACGTAGTGTCATAAATGGCAGAGCCCTTAGGTTCCTGGCAGAATCAAGCATGAAGCCTTTCTGGAGGAATAGGTGTCCGTACTAGATTTTAGAGAACTCTCACAAATGGATTTCAAGGACAATGACCAGGAAAGAGAAAACAGCAATCAGGTCTCCAAGAAAAAAAAGATGATGTGAGCACAAACAAGATATAACAGATGCCACAGACAACAGATGACATTCATAGTGTTCTGATATTAGAATTATCACACATACTGTAGAACTACATTTCACAAATGTGAATAAATAAATCACAAACTGGAAAATAACTACAGGAAACTATAAAAAGCGACACAGATTTGAAAAAACAGACAAGCAGGATTTCTAGTGATGACAGACTTCTACAAATGAAAAATAACCAAAATTAAAAGCTCAATAGCTGCATTTGACAGCAGAATGGCCATAGTAAAAGACAGAAATAAAACAAACAAAATCATTCAGAATATAACATTGAAAGAAAAAAGATGGACTATACAAAAAGACAGTAAGAAGTATAGAAAATACAGTGAGAAGCTTTATATGTGATTTGAATTGCTGAAAGACACAGAACAAAGGAGAGAGAATAAGCAGAGATAATGGCAGAGGATTTTTGAAAAAGGACAGTTCACAGATATAAGAGGTACAGAAAATCCAAAAAATAGTAAGTACCAAAAAAAAATTACATTAGTTACACCATAGTGAATCTACAGAAACCCAAGACACCACCTCCCCAAAAAAAAGTTTTAGAAGGATACAAAGGACAGAAAGAGAGATTTTCTTCAGAGGAATAACAATTTAGAACATATAATGAAATAATATCTGCACAATGCTGAAAAATAATTGCAAAAATAACTGCCAACCTAGAAGCTAATACACAGTAAAAATATCCCCCCCAAAATAATGACTTCATCAGACAATTTGCTATCAGCTCATTCAGGCTAAAAGAAACTGTAAAGGATATACACCTCAGTCAGAAACAAGTGAAGACAAATGGAGGGAGTGAGAGCTAAGAAGGAAAGAAGAACAAAGCAAATAGTAGATATGTGGACAAATGTAAATGAGTGCTAACTACATTGAAGAGGTGATAAGAAGGCCTGGTGGAAGTTTAAAAAAGAAAAACAAAACAAGACAGACTTAAAAATACCAGACAACAATAGCATATATATCATGAAGGGACTAAGTAGAGTTAAGTAGACTAAGGTCTGTATATTACTTAAGGAAAATAAAGTTTATTTTTCTTTGTTTTTTGTTGTTCTTGTTGTTTTTGCTTTGTTTTTTTGAGTCGGGATCTCCCTCTATCACCCAGGCTGGAGTGCAATGGCATGATCTCAGCTCACTGCAGCCTCACTCTCCTGTGCTCAGGCAATCCTTCCTCCTCAGCCTTCTGAGTAGCTGGACTACAGGCATGGGCCATCAACCCCAACTAATTTTTTTTTTTATGTTGCCCAGTCTGATCTCAAACTCATGGACTCAAGCAATCCTCCCATCTCAGCTTACCAAAATGCTGGGATTACAGGCATGAGCCATTGTAACTGGTCGAAAGTTTCTTTTTAAGTTTATATTTTAATAAGTTAATATACATGATATAAATTTTAGGGTAAGCAGTAAGAAAGAGAGAGAGAGTCTTATATGGAAAAAAAAGAAATGAAAACAGAAAAAGTCAATAGTACAAGAGAGGGGAGATAAGTTAAAAAAAAGTAATATATGACAAAAAGTTTAAAAGATAGTAGAATGAATCCAAACAAACCAATAATTACAGCGTATAAATGGAGTACATTCTGCAGTTAAAAGTCAAAAATTAGACAAATTAATTTAAAAATACTATATGATATTTACATGACATAGGTCTAAAACATAAAGATAGATATTGGAAGGAGAAGAATGAAAAACAGAAATGTTGGGCAAATATTAGCCAAAGGAAAAACTTACATGATTACAGTAAGATGGGTCAAAGTAGAGAGAAATGTAAAAAGCATTACAACAAATAAATAAAGTCACTTCAAAATGATTTCATAAGATGACATAACTAGAAATTTGTATCCACCTAATAATATGGCCTCAAAATATATAAAAATATATATCTGTTTTATATATTTTGAGGCCATATTATTAGGTGAATACAAATAAATTCATAACAGTAATAGATGATTTCTACATACCTCTCTTAGTAATTTGTAGAAGCAGGCCAAAGTTAGTAAAGAAAGAAAAGATTTGAACAAGAGGACTAAAAAACATGCTAAAGGACATTTATTGCAAACTGCCCCAACAACTGCAAAACACATACAATGAAGATTTGTATGTAGGGGACTTACTGTACTCTTTTGCAACATACAGAAAATATACCCAAAAAACCTCATAATGGGCTATTAACAAAGTTCTAATAAATTTCAACAGACTGAAGTTTCACAGAATACATTCTCTAACTTCAAAGAAATTAACTTAGAAATCAGTTATACAAAGATAACTAAAATAAATCCATTATATTTATAAATAAACATGTATTAATAAACTGTGTTAGAGAAGAAAAATAGAAAATATTTTAACTAAAAGATAAAAATTCTATGTATCAAGGTTGGGCTCAGATCAGAAAGATGGCGGCCGAGCCAGTCGAACTATGAGAGTCCCAGTGTGAGCAAGTAAGTGTGTGGAAAATTTTGTGTACATGCTGGTGAGCGAGGGAGCATGTGAGTGTCTGAGTGAGGACTAGGGAGCTAGCGGCCACGGTTCTCCAGGTGCAGCAGGTGGTGCCACAGCTGCTGGGCTTGGACCCTAGCAATTCCCGGGATGCAGAAGTCAAGCTCCATTTTCTTGTGGTTTTTTCTTGTTTTTTTCTTTTAAATCAACAAAACCCTTCCTAGGAAGAAAATGCTAAGTAGGGGCTCAAGAGCAAGTGGTCAGGCCCCTGGTGAAATAGCTGGGGCTTCTCTGCTTGGTCCCTGGCTCTTCCGAGGTTGCAGAAGCCCAGCACCATTTTTTTAAAAAACGAACCCAAGTTTTCTTGTGAAAAGCAGTGGGAAAGACTGTCGCCCCAGACTCTTCCCACCATTGGCAGGAGAGACTGCCAGCTCCAGGCTTTGCCTCACCACTTCAGCACCTGGCAAGGCACTGGCAGCGGGGGCTGCAAGGGGGTCCACAGGCAAAGTCCTACGGAAGAGGACTAGAGAGGCACTCCACCACCATCTTGAAATCTTGAAGGCGGGGCAGGAAAGTGCACTGACTTGCTCACCACGCTGAGCAACAGACCGGTCTCTATGACTGGTGGATCAACTACTCAGGGATTGATCGTGACCCAGCGCGAATACCCTGAAAGCACAAACTTCAGAGGGACCTGATGAGTGTTGTGTTCCAGGTGTCCCACCCCCTGCCCTGATTGAGCCACGGGACAGAGGATGTGGCCAGAAAAGGACAAGGAAGGACTCCAAAAAGATCAGTGGTCAGTCTGGGGCTGATCCAAACCCCCTCCTCCCCAGCAATCCTCTGAACATCAGACCCACATAGCTGGGCCACGACTGAGAGGGACAAACCCAGGCAGAGCCTGGACATCAGTCACAATAGGAGAACTCCATTACAGGATAGGCCTGGCTGGGGCACCCCCGGTGAGAGCACATACCTAGGAAAGAGAACTGCACCTCCCCATGGGAGGAGATCTCCCTGACTATATGTGAGTGGGAGAGGAGGATTGCAGCCCCACCCACCTCCACTGCCCCTCCTCCTTCCCTGCTCCAGATACTGAGGAGAGAGTAAAAGAGGTGGCTCTGTAAGAGAGACACGATTAGAGGAACAATTACAGAGCCTGCCACAAGAGGGCAGGGGCTTTTTAAATTTTTTTTAATATATATATATTTTTTAATTTTTTAAAATTCTTTCTTTATTAGTTCATCTATTTTATAAATATTTTTCCTTTGTGCATGAATGTGTATGTGAGGGTTTGATCTTCATCCCCCCAAATTTGTTTTTCTTTTTCTGTTTCTTTCTTCTTTTACTTGTCATTTCTGTTTATGTGCGTATATGAATGAATGAGCGTTCACCTTTCAATTTTGTTGTTGTTATTGGTTTGTTTATGCTCTTTTGTTCTTCCAGGTTTTTTATTTTCATTTTTAGTTTAAGGTGTGTGTTAATATATGTGTGAGGATTTGATCTGAATTCCTTTTTTTTCCCCACCCCCTGATCTTTTGGTTTTTCTCTATTCACTTTGTGCTAGGCATGTGTGTGTGTGCTTAGTTTTCTTTATTTTTATGTTTTTGTTGTTTGTTTTGTTACACTTTGTTGTTATTCCAGTTTGTTTTGGGGTGTGTGTGTGTATGTCTGTGTCTGTGTGTGTCAAACTGTTTTTTTCATTGATTTCTACTTTACATTATCATATAGAGTGGTGGTGGGAATGGGTCTCAGGGAGCACATATCACAATAAGTGAACATTGCAACTTGCAAGTAGTTTCTGAATCCTAGCACCCCATCCCCTACTTTAGTCGAATTTCAAAAACTACAAGAGACAACAAAGATTCCCATTCACCATCTTATTTCAAAATACAACAAATCCAGAGCCCAGATCAGGGAAGAATAGGGGACTGAGCAAACATCAGAAGGAAAAGCCTCTTCCACTAACACTGAATAACAGAACTAAAGAGAAAAACAAGAGATATGTCATGAATGAGGAAAAACTAAAGGAAGAACACAGGCAATTTCAAGTGTACCAAAGAAAAAACTCCTGGAAAATCAGACCTTGGTGCCCAAACAATGGAAGTCACCAACAATTGGCCTCAGAATACAGAATACGACAGGGATTAGGGAATGGATGGAAAGAGTAAATAAGATTCAAGAAAGACAAGATGCAACACTGAAAGAACAGAGATTGTGGCAATAAAAAATTTCATACAGGAAATAAATAACAAGATGACAAGCATGGAAAGCAAAATTAATCTAGACGAAGAAAGAATCTCAGAACTTGAAGACCACAAAATGAAATTAACCTGATCTGTAAAAAACATAGAAAGAAGACTCAGAAAAAAAAACAAAGTCTACAAGAGATGTGCAATTATATCAAGAGGCCAAATCTACGCCTGATTGGTATTTCAGAAGAAGAAAGGGAAATGGAGAACAACTTGGAGCAAGTATTCCAGGAGGTAATCCAAGAAAACTTTCCTCATCTAAAGAGAAATGTGACCAGCCAAGCACAAGAGATACAGAGAACCCCCACACGACATCAAATGAGAAGACCAACACCTAGACAAATAGTAATTTGCCTATACAAAGGCACAAAAGAAAAAATCCTAAAGGCAGCAAGAGAGAAAGGTCAGACTAGCTACTGGGGAAAACTAATCAGAATAACAGCAGACCTATTGGCAGAAACACTACAAGCAAGAAGGGACTGGAGCCCTATATTCAAAGTCCTCAAAGAAAAACAATTTCAACCAAGAATTTCCTATCCAGCCAAGCTCAACTTCATCAGTGATGGAGAATTAAAGTCCTTCCTAGACATCCAGTCCCTAAGAGATTATGCAGCTTCCAGACCAGCACTACAGGAGATACTTAAAAAGGTATTAAGCACAGAAGAACGAAAAAAAAAGAATGACCACACTTTCCAAGAGGACAACAGAGCACAGAATCAACAGAGAATATAGTGCAACAACAAACACTTGAAAACACACATACATCAAGCCTGAAGTCAAAAGAAAACAAGCAAAGAAAAAACTTTATCAGATCCTCATGACAGGGATAAACAATCTCATTTCAATAATCAGCCTGAATGTGAATAGACTAAATGCAGGACTGAAAAGACACAGAATGGCAAACTGGATAAGAAACCATGACCCAATTATTTGCTGCATCCAGGAGACTCATATCACTACAAGGGATGCACACAGACTCAAAGTTAAAGAAAGGAAAACGAGTTTCCAGGCAAATGGATCACAAAAGAGGGCAGGAGTTGAGATCTCAATATCAGACAAAACAAACTTCAAGCTATTAGAAATTTTGAAAGACGCAAAAGGACACTACATAATGATAAAAGATTCAATCCATCAACAAGAAATAACCATCCTAAACATATATGCATCCAACACAGGAGCACCAATATTTATAAAGTAACTACTAAGTAAACTAAAAAAAGATATTGACTCTAACACTATTATAGCAGGGAACGTGAACACCCCACTGACAGCCCTAGATAGGTCAATGAGGCAAAAAATCAACAAGGAGATCCAGAACCTAGACCTGACACTCGATTAAATGGACTTAATAGATACCTAAAGATTATTCCACACAACAACCACAGAATATACATTCTTCTTATCACCACATGTTACATACTCCAAGACTGATCACATCCTTGGCCATAAATCAAGCATAAACTAATTCCATAAGGTTGAAACCTTGTCATGCACATTCTCAGACCACAATGGAATAAAAATAAATATCAAAAGCAACAATATTTCCCCAGAGCCCATAAAGACATGGACACTAAACAGCATGATGCTGAACAACTACTGGGTAAACACTGAAATCAAAGCAGAAATTAAAAGATTCTGGAAACAAATGAAAATGAAGAAGCATCTTACCAAAACTTCTGGGGTGCCATGAAAACCGTTCTAAGGGAAATTTATATCTCTACAAGAACACATCAAGAAAATGGAAAGATCAGAAGTTGAGAGACTAACAAATCACCTAAGGGTGCTGTAAAGAGAAGACCACCAAAACCCCAACTTTAGCAGAAGAATCCAAATCACCAAAATATGAGCCCAAATACAGAACATAGAAGACAAAAATGTCACAGAAAATGTCAACAAAACAAAAAGCTGGTGCTTTGAAAAAATTAACAAGATTGATGGCTGCCTAGTCAGAATGACCAAGAAAAAGAGAGAAAAAGCCCAAATAAACACAAAAGATCAAACCACAACTGACCCCGAAGAAATACAAAAGATTATCAGAGATTACTATGCACACCTGTATGGAAACAAACTTGATAAACTAAATGAAATGGAGGACTTTCTGACATCACACAACCATCAACATTAAATAGACCAATAACAACCCAGGAAATTGACTCTGTCATACAAAAACTACCTACAAAAAAAAAAGTCCTGGACCAGATGACTTTCCAGCAGAACTCTACAAAACATACAAGGAGGAGCTGATACCAATTCTATTGAAAGTATTCCAGTCTACTGAGAAAGATGGAATTCTCCCCAAATCATTTTATGAAGCTAACATCACACTGATACCCAACCGGGTAAAGACCCAACAAAAAAAGAGAACTACAGGCCAATATCCCTTATGAATATAGATGCAAAAATCCTCAACAAGATTCTAGCAATTTGGATCCAAAAACACATCTCAAAAATCATCCACCATGACCAAGTAGGCTTCATCCCCAGGATGCAGGGCTGGTTCAACATTCACAAGACCATAAATGTCATTAAATACATCACAGATGTAAAAACAAAAACCACATGATTATATCATTAGATGCAGAAAAAGCTTTTGATAAAATCCCGCATTCCTTCTTGATAAAAACCCTCAAATGCCTAGGCACAGAAGGAACAAACCTCAAAATAGTAAGTGCCATCTATGATAAACCCACAGCTAACATATTGCTAAATGAACAGATGCTGGAAACATTTTCTCTGAAAACTGGAACAAGACAAGGCTGCCCACTCTCACTCCTCTTATTCAACATTGTGTTGGCAGTCCTATGTAGGGCAATTAGACAAGAGAAGAAAATCAAGGGTATCCAAATAGTAAAAAAGGAAGTCAAGTTATCCCTCTTTGCTGATGATATGATCCTATACCTTGAAAATCCAAGAAACTCTGTCAAAATCCTGCTTGCCCTGATAAAGGACTTTGGCAAAGTCTCAACGTATACAACAAATATGCAAAAGACAGCTGCATTCCTATACACCAACAACAAGCAGGCAGAGACTCAAATTAAAAGCACAATCCCATTCACAATAGCCACCAATAAAATGAAATACCTTGGCATCTTCCTAACCAGAGAAGTGAAAGACCTTTACAATGAGAACTACAAAATGCTGCTCAAAGAAATCCAAGAAGATATAAACAAATGGAAAAATATTCCATGTTCATGGATAGGAAGAATCAATATTGTTAAGATGTCCATCCTACCAAATAGATTTAATGCAATACCCATTAGGTTACCAATATAATTCTTCTCATACCAAGAAATGACAAAATAGAAATTCATATGGAAACATGAATGACCATAAATAGCCCAAACAATCCTTACCAAAAGAAACAAAGCAGGAGATATCACACTTCCAGATTTCAAAATTTACTATAAGGACAATAATCAAAACAGCCTGTTATTGGTACAAGAATAGGCACACAGACCAATGGAACAGGATAGAGATTCCAGAAGCAAAGTCTCAATTTCTCACCCAACTCATCTTTGACAAAGCCTCCAACAACAACCACTGAGGACAGGAGAACCTATTCAGTAAATGGTGCTGGGAAAACTGGCTGACCACATGCAGAAGATTGAAACAGGACCCCTACCTGTCACTATACACAAAAATTAACTCTAAATGGACCAAAGACCTAAACGTAAAACCTCAAACTATAAGAATCTTAGAAAGGGCAGGAGACACCCTTATGGAAATTGGAACTGGCAACCAATTCTTATTCAGAACCCTAAATGCCCACACCTTAAGAAATAAGATAGACAAGTGGGATCTCATCAAACTAATGAGCTTCTGCAAAGCAAAAGAAACCATCAAGAGAGCAAGGAGACAGTACACAGAATGGGAAAAAATATTTGCCAACTGTAAATCTGACAAAGGCCTAACATCTAGGATCTACAAGGATTCAATGGGCCAAAAGGAAAAAAAAAAAAAAAAACAGTCCATCAAAAAGTGGACAAAGCCGGGCTCGGTGGCTCAACCTGTAATCCCGCGCTTTGAGAGGCTGAGGTGAGTGAATTGCCTGAGCCCGCTGGTTCAAGACCCGCCTGGGCAACTTGGCGAGACCTCATCTCCACAATAAATTAAAAATTAGCCGGGCATGGTAGCGCACACCTGTAGTTCCAGCTACTTGGAAGGCTGAGGCGGAAGGATCACCGGAGCCCAGCAGGTGGAGGCTGCGGTGGCCAGGAACAGCCACTGCATTCCAGTCTGGGTGACAGAGTGAGACTCCAACTCAAAAATAAAAGTGGACAAAAGACATGAACAGACACTTCTCAAAAGAAGATATATGGGCAGCCAAAGGACACATGAAAAAGTACTCAGTCTCATGCATCATCAGAGAAATGCAAATCAAAACCACTTTGAGATACCACCTAACCCCAGTAAGAATGGCTTTCATTAATAAAACAAACAACAACAGATGCTGGTGAGGATGCAGAGAAAAAGGAACGCTTCTACACTGCTGGTGGGAATGGAAAACAAGTGCAACCTCTTTGGAAGACAGTGTAGCGATTTCCGAAAGAACTATAAATTGACCTTCCATATGATCCAGCAATTCCCCTATTAGCAATATACCCAGAGGAACTCAAATCATTCTATAAAAAAGATACCTGCACACGTATGTTTGTTGCAGCTGTATTCACAATAACAAAAACATGGAACCAACCGTGTTGGCCATCGAAGCTGGACTGGATAAAAAAAATGTGGTGTATATACGGAATGGAATATTATGCAGCCATAAAGAAAGACAAACATATGAACTTCGCAGCAACTTGGATGGATTTAGAGTCGATTATACTCAATGATCTATCACAGAAACAAAGAACAGAGTATCATATGTTTTCACTCATAAGTGGACCTTGAACAATTATTATAATACTATAAGAAAGAGATTGGCAGTAATGGGAAATTGTCAAGGGAGGAGGGGTGGGATTGGCAGATGGAAACTGCTAGGGGAGGGAGGAGCATACCTCATCAACAAGGGTACCTGCATAATCAATGCTTGTATACCTAACCCTGAAATGTACCCCACATCTTTATAATAAAATAGAATAAATTTTTAAAAATTCTATGTATCAAAACTTGTGGTATGCAGCTTAAGCAGTATTTAAAGAGAAATATGATCTTAAATGTATAAATTACAAAAAAGAAATATGAAAAATTAACAAGCTAAATATTTTCACAAAAAGCTAGAAAAAGAATGCAAATGGGTCCAAAGAAAAATGAAAGAAATAAGGATTATTAGAGCAGAAATAAATAAAAGAGAAAAGAAACATCAAAAAGGAATTTAGTAAAACTGAACAATGGCTTGTTGATAAAACTAACCTCTGGTTAAATTGGTCAAGGAAAAAAGAAGGAGCAAAAAGATAGCAAACATTTTTAAAGGATATATTAAGTTACAAAAGCTACTACAAAAATATGGCAATAAAATATTATGAACCAATTTTTGCCAATACATTTTTAAAAATAGATTTAAAAACCAAAAGCATAAAAAACAAAACTAATAAGAATTGAATTAAGAAGATACAGAAAATGAACTATAAAGACTACCTTCAATCCCCTGAAAAAAAACCCAGAACTAAATAGCTTCAAAAACAAATTCTACCAATATTCAAAGAAGAAATAATTTCAACTTTTTTTTCCTTCCTTTTTTGAGTCGGGGTTTCACTCTGTCTCCCAAACTGGAGTGCAGTGGCAGAATCATGGCTCACCACAGCCTCAAACTCCTGAGCTCAAGCAACCCTCCCTCCTCAGCCTCCTGAGTATCTGGGACTACAGGTACATGCCACCATGCTCAGCTAATTTTTTTAAATGTTTGTAGAGACAAGGTCTTGTTATTTTGCTGAGGCTGGTCTTGAACTCCTGGGTTCAAGCAATCCTCCCACTTCAGCCTCCCAAAATGCTGGAATTACAGGTGTGAGCCTCCACATCCAGCTAATTTCAACTCTGGAGGATAGAAAAAGAGAGTACACACTCCCCTATTTATTTTATGAGGTTAGCAAAATCTGACAAAGGCAATAATATTCAGGAAGCTAATATCCAGAAAATACAGATAATTCTATAAGAAAAGGTCAACTCAAAAGAATACTTGAACAAACACTTTACAAAAAAGTATAGGTGGCTGGGCTCCGTGGCTCAGGCTGTAATCCCAGCACTTTGGGAGACCGAGGCGAGTGGACTACCTGAGCCCATGGGTTCGAGACCAGCCCGCGCAACTTGGTGAGACTTCGTCTTTACAATGAATCAAAAATTAGTTGGGCGTGGTAGTGCACACCTGTAGTTCCAGCTACTTGGAAGGCTGAGACGCAAGGATTGCCGGACAACAACAGGTCGACGCTGGGGTGTTCATAAGCACGCCACTGCACTCCAGTCTGGGCAATGGAGTGAGACTCCAACTCAAAAAAAAAATCTGAAATAACAAGAGTTAGGAAGCATGAGAAGCATCAAGTACTATCAGTGTGAATGTAAACTGGCACTACCCCTTGGGAAAACATTATGGCATTTTCCAGACAGAGTCTGCACACATCCTATAACCACTCATTCTATTCTTAAGTATATACCCTAAAAATAATGCATGCTTATGTGCACCAAAATATGTAAACAATATCATAGAAATATTTCTTATTGATAAAGTTGTTTTCAAACTAGAAACAGCTTACTGTCTATCAAGAGTAAATAAGAATATTGTGATACATCCATATACACATATTCATATGGGATACTATACTTGAAAAATTAAACAACATGGATTACTTACAAACACTAAGCAAAGAAAAAACAAATCACAAATGAATATATACTGTATTGATACAAGACTCAAAAGTTGGCAAGTCAATCTATATTGTTTAGGAATGTATATATAGGCCTAATAAAACATGCATGGGAACAATTGCTATGAATGTCAGGACAGTGATTACCTATGTAGGTAAATCACTGAGGGAGATTTCTTGAGTGCTTGCTTTGCAACTATCTGTTAAACTAAATACATTTAACACACTTTTCTATATTTTATATCATATAGTAAATAATAAAACAAGAATAGAAAAACAACTATAAAGAGATGGAAGAAACTTCTCTACCTCAAAAAATAATTCTCTCTCTCGGGACACATGTCTTTCGAACCCTGATCTGCCATGTAAGAAATCTGGGCACCTGAAGTGACCCTGCTAGAGGATCATACAGAGATAGAGAGGATGCCCAGGAGCCTTCAGCTGATTCCAGTCCAAGGCATCACCTGAGTGGAACCACATGAAAGACCCTGAGTGAAAACTGCCTTGCTGAACTCAATCAACCACTAGAACCATGAGAGAGAATACAAAAAAAACAATTGTTGTTGTTGAAAAAACTAATGTTTCCTAACTGTCAAATACTAAAATTATTTGTGGGACAGAGAGGGGACCATTTAAGAATCAATACTCAGTAATCAGAGTAAAATCCAAACTCATTACCACTGCCAAGAACCCTGTATGATCTGCTTCTCTTCCCAGCCCCATTTATCTGCCCTCATCTAAAAGCCTGCTCTACTCTGGCGGCATCATCAGCCACTTTAGTGGCCCTTGACAATACCCACTCCTTACCGTTTCCACACATGCTTCTCCCTCTGCCTAGAAAGCTCTTTCCCCAGATATGTCAGGTCCCCAAACACCTCATTATTGAAGAGATAATAACCTTCTATAAAACATCACTACCACTCACTAACCCATTCATACCCTACTTTTTTTTTCATAGCACTGACATATATTTACTTGAATATTTGTTATTGTCTATCACCCTACTTCAAGTGTAGGTTCCATGAGAGTAGGTACTCTGTTTTGTTCACTTCTATCTTTCCTTTGTACCCAGAGTAGTACTTAGTATATAATAAGGCAAGCCAGTCAATAAATATTGAATGATCACTTACAGTTAAAGATAACTGTGAATAAAATAAAATTGACTTGAACCTTTGAATCAGACACAAAAAAGATTTTAAGGAAAATTCACTGAACTTTTTATTTTCCATCTTTCTCATAATTCTATACTTCCTTCTTGGAGCTAAAATAAGAAGAAGAAAACTAGAGAGTCAAGGTCAGAACTCTGATGTTTCCATATTATTTTTTAACAACTTTCTCTAATACAAGGAGTCAAACACATCTTAAAAAGCCTTAAGATTTGGGATATATAAATGCTTGATACTTTGGAATACCATCACTGTTGTCTGACCACTGTTGAAGCAAATGCAGTCTTGTTAAAATGTTAAGAAAATTTCAGGGCGGGCACGATGGTTCATGCCTAAAATCCCAGCATTTTGGGGAGGCAGAGGCAAGAGGATTGCCAGAGCCCACGGATTCAAGACCAGCCTGAGCAACATGGCAAGACTTTGTCTCTACAATAAATCAAATAATTATCTGAGCATGATGGCATACACCTGTAGTTCCAGCTACTTGGAAAGTTGAAACAGAAGGATCACCTGAGCCCAGGAGGTTGAGGCTGTGGTGGCCATGAGTGTGCCACTGTACTCTAGCACGGGTGACAGTGTAAGACTCCAACTCAAAAAAAAAAAGTTAAGAAAATTTTTAAAGTAAGCTAGAGAATAAAATTTCAAGAAAAATTTCTGAAGTAAATGAAAACTAGAAAAGAAGGCAGCATCTCTATAAAGCAATTGTGAAAAAATATGTGAACTTAAGAGTCACTTCCATGAATTGTTCACTTTTTAAAGTACAGGTAGCTGGGGGTATATCTTTACATTATAATATTTAGGAAGTTGCATATTCTTACAAATACTATTCCACAAAAACACTAAGTGTGTTCATCAGCACCCGAAATTCCAAAATAAAGTCATTTGCACCTAATTTTAACAATAATTCCTTGTTAAGAAAGTAAGATACAGCTGGGCGCAGTGGCTCAAGTCTATAATCCCAGCACTTTGGGAGGCCGAGGTGAAGGGATCGCCTGAGTCCATGGGCTCAAGAACAGCCTGGGCAACTTGGCAAGAGCTCATCTCTACAATAAATTTTTTTTAAAAACTTAGCCGGGCGTGGTTGTGAGTGCCTGTCGTTCTGGCTACTTGGAAGGCTGAGGTGGAAGGATTGCCTGAGGATCCAGAGGATCCTTGGAAGGCTGAGGCGGAAGGATCACAGGTCGAAGCTGGGGTGGCTGTGAGCCTACCACTGCACTCCAGCCGGGGCGACAGAGTGAGACTTCAACTCAAAAAAAAAAAAGAGAAAAAGAAAGAAAGATACATATTTTTCTGGCATTCTAAACCACATTTTATAAATTAAAATGTATAATATACATATAACAAAAACCCAAATCAGAAGTGAACTAATTTCAAGGAAGACACTATTTAAGTGAAAGATTCAATGCAAACAAAGGAGCTGGGAAGGGGCTGGGAGTAAAAAAGAAGAGTGTGAGGAAACAAATTCCAGGATTCAGTTCTACAATGGTATCTAAGTGACCATGAAAGTGTTAAAAAATAACTTTTTCTTTATTTCATAATTTCTTTTTCTGTCACAATTTTAAATTCTGAATCCTGTACTTTGGTTCATCATTGCGGGTAGTCCCCATGAGAGACTGCTGTCTAAAACTTTTCCTATAGGTTTAGTTGTTTGAGATTCAAAAAACATTTTCATATCAGTGCCTCTGCTGGGTTATGCCTCAGATGACCAACAATTTGTTACCCTAAAACAGTCACTATTATTTGGGTCAAACGCTAAATGAGATGGGACACTGGAACAACAGCCAGAAGCCTGGGAGCAAGGCACACATCCCCCACCCCGCCACACCATCAGTGTTTCAGGAGAGGGGCAGGTAGGAGGTGGGAGGGTAAAGGAGGGAAAGATGGGACCCTGTCCTGCTCCACTGCAGCTCCTAGGGAAGGCCCCTGCCTGACAAACCTGATACTGCTACTTGTACCACCACCTAGTTCTCGTCCTACCTAGCTCCTCTTCTGGGGTGTCTTTTTGCAAAAAACGAGAGAGGCTTGAGCACCTGGCTCACCTAAGGATCCCTCTAAGCCACAGGTCCTCAAAAGGGGCAATTTTGCCACCCAGAGGATATATGAGATGGAAAGGGTGCCACCAGCATTCAGTGGGGAGAAGCCAGGAGTGCTGCTAAACATCTTACAATGCACAAGACAATCCCTACAACAAAAAATTGTCCATCCTAAAATGCCCTTGATGTTGAGGTTGAGAAACTCTGCTCGAAGGGTTTGTTACAACAAATGAAACAAATAATCAGGGAAGAAGATACAAGTAGGCTGTGGGGAAGGTGTGGACTGGAAGGGAAAGAGAATAATACCAAAAGAAAAATCCCAAGAAAGTAAAAAAAAAAGAGGGAAGGGATTTCTCATGTTCATTCTGGGGCAGGGAAGTACTTTTCTGAACTGTTATTTCGTGTAAGGAACACATATGAGCCAAGTATATGTAAACTAGGTCTCTTTAAATACAGAATTACCAAGGAAAAATAAAAGCACTTTTTTTCCAAAAGCTGCCAGAACTGACCGTAGAGCGATAGTCTTTCAACAAAATAGGATACTGTATTATTGCTTCAAAAGTCGACAACGTGATCTTGATAAATTCTTCCGATGCTGTCAGTCCTGGAAATACAGATAATTTACTGTAGTTGCTTATTTACATGTTCTAAATCAGTGTCAAAGTACTTCAAACAATGACATCAGCAATCACATGGGCTACTCACCTATGGCTCCATCTATGTTAGTTTCTCCTGAGTCTATAGATTTAATATGACTCTGAAAAGAATAAAATTTTTAATAAATGGAGGTTTCAAAACAACCCTGAAATAAAATTCAGGTTATTAATGTTTTGCCCAAAACTGCCCCTGGTGTTCTTAATGAAATAACTCATGGAAGGCATTAAATACTCTACACATACTATAAATACTATAATTATAGTTTTAAAATATGATAATATTAACTATTATACAAAATTAGAAACTAATGATTTTTTAAATATATTAATCACTACCAATGAGCTTTAATGTTGGAACAAGTTCAAAAGTAAAATAAGCAGCTGCAAAAGTAAAAACAATCCAATAATATGCCACATTTATTCTCACACAATGTCAGAAGTTAGGAAGACTGGCACCTAAGCAGATGAGATAATCATCTCAAAGGAAGGTGAAGCCTTAGCTACCCTAAGTCTGAACTGCATCAAAACATAGCAGTTTAGTTCTCAAAGCCTGTCTTCAAATTTCACTGTTTTTAGTTCCTCATAGATACTTCCTACTCTGGCCCAATTCCCTTATCTGCAGTCCTACCATGTTCCTGCCTCCTCTGCAGGATGACCCTCAATGCTGTTTGAGAGGCAGGCCTGAGCAACTCTGCAGAGAGCTCTCTAACATCTCAGCTCACTGGGAGAATATAACCTTTCTAGTCCCTGGCAAATGCTTTGGACAGAAAAGGTGCTCCATGAACATGATCTCAATAAAACAATCATTATGGCAATCCTGGGGACAGCACCCATGTCACTGATGTGCAGAGACACTGCAATAGTTCTTGCCCTTAGCTCACAAATAAAGAATATAATATATATATGATAATAGCAAATAAAATCTAAAATGAACGTGGAACTAAAAAATAACAAAGTTAAAGTAAAGCCCACAGTAGCAATTGGTCTCCTATATTCCAATGATTTTTCTTAAAATATTTAATAAATATAATGTGTAGCATATGCAAAAGAACATATGTAAATATTTAGAGACAAGCCTGGGCAACTTAATGAGACCTCGTCTCATCTCTACAATAAATCAAGAAAAATTAGCCAGGTGTGGTGGCGTACTTCCAGCTACTTGGAAGGCTGAGGCAGGAGGATCATCTGAACCTAACAGGTCAAGGCTGCAGTGGCCGTGAGCAAGCCACTGCACTCCAGCCTGGGCAACAGAGTGAGACTCAGACTCAAAAAAAAAAAAAAGAACTAAGACTTTCCCAATTGCTTGCATAAATTTCCCCATCTCACCTGCCCACCTGCCTTTCTTCCAGATATAACAATTCTCATGAATTTATTATTACTTTGGTTTCTAAAATAGTTTTAACACATATGAATGTGTCCCTGATTAGTAAATTGTTTGTATATTTTTGAGTCTTACTGAAATTATACCAGACTATATACACTTCATACAAATGGGATAGTATGTAGCTATTAAAATGTTCAGAAAACATAAGACCTGAAACTGTAAAACAACTAGAAAAAAACAGGGAGATACTAGTTTAGACAAAAATTTTGGGGGGATATGAACCCAAAAGCACACTCAACAAAAGCAAATATAGGGATTACATCAACCTAAACAACTTCTGCATAGCTAAGGAAACAATCAACAAAGTGAAGAGACAACATACAAAATGAGAGAAAGTATCTGCAAACCATACATCTGATAAGGGGTTAATGTCCAAAATATATAAAGAACTCAAACAACTCAACAGTAAGAAAGCAGATAACCCAAATTTTAAAAATAGTCAAAAGATCTGAACAGACATTATTAAGAAGATAGACAAATGGTGAACAGGTATATGAAACAATGTTCAACATCACTAATCAGGGAAATGCAAATTAAAACCACAATGAGATATTACATCATACCTGTTGGAATGGCTACTATCAAAAAGATGAACAACAAGTGCTGGCAAGGATATAGAGAAAAGGGAACCCCTGCACACGTGGGTTGGAATGTAAATTAGTTTAGCCATTATGGAAAACAATATAAAGATTCCTCAAAAAATTTTAAATAGAACTAACTACCAGCTGGGCATGGTGGCTCACGCCTGTAATTTCAGTACTCTAGGAAGCCGAGGCTAGAGGATTGCTTGAGCCCAGGAGTTCAAGACCGGCCTGGGAAACATAGCGCGATCTCATCTCTACAAAAAAAATTAGCCAGGCATGATGGCACATGCCTATAGTCCCAGCTACTTGGGAGACTGAGGCAGAAAGACTACCTGAGCCCAGGAGGTCAAGGCTACAGTGAACCATGATCATGCCACTGAACTCTAGCCTGGACAAAAGAGTGAAATCCCAACTCAAAAAATAAAAAGAATTACTATATGATCTCACATGATCAAACAATTCCACTACCAGGTATATATCCAAAGAAAATAAAATCACTATGTCAAACAGATATCTGCACTACCATGTTCACTACAACACTATTCACAATAGCCATGATATAGAATCAGCCTAAGTGTCCATCAGATGAATGGATTAAGAAAGTGTTATCTACACATACAATAAAATACTATACAGCTTTAAAAAGTAGGAAGCTCTGTCATTTGTAGGAACATGGGTGATTTGCAGGAACCTGGAGAGCAATATGTTAAGTGTAATAAGCCAGGCAACAAAAGATAAATATTGCATGATTCCACTTATATATGGAACCTATGAAAGTTAAACTCACAAGCAGAAAGTAGGCTGGTAGTTACCAGAGACTGGGGGAGTAGAGGGCTGGGAAGATAGCTAGTCAAAGAACACAAAACACAAATTTACAACTAGATAAGAGGAATAAGTTCAAGAGACCTAATGTAAAACATGATAAGGATAGTTAATAACAGTGTTCGTATTCCTGAAAACTGGTATGAGAGTAAGTGTTTAAGTGTTAAACCACAAAAAAAGTGTGTGAGGCAATGCATGTTAATTACCTCAATTTAGCCATTGTGCAATGTATGCTCATACTGATTTCAAAGCAATATGTTGTACACAATAAATGTATACCATTTTCATTTCTCAATTTAAAAACAAGTTTGAAAATATTTTTAAAAGAATGTTTAAAGATATAGGAAAATATTTTATATACAATATGAATTTTTAAAAGATAGAATATGAATCTATACAGATAGAGCACGGTCTCAACCACATGTAACTGAATCTGTCACATATATGCTATAGATACATAGTTTTCTACAATACAAATAAATATATAGGAACAGAAAACATTACAAGGAAACGATAATGTATTAACAATGACTGTCTACTAGTATGGAGTTATTGATAATTTTATTTTCTTCCAATTCCACTATAATTTTCCAAATTTTCTTTAATAAGCATGTCATTTTATAACTTAAATAAATATAAATTACCTTTAAAATAAGAAGATATTCTTAAAATAAAGACATATTTAATTTCTAGGTTACAAAGAAAATCAGAAGGTTGGGAAAGTACAAGTCCTTTGAAAACTGAAAGTAGGGGGTTCCGGTAAGATGGCGACAGCATAGGTGGACTTGTGAGATTCTCTGAACGTGAGTTCCCAAAAAGACTCTTACTTTTATTCCCCCATCCCCCTCCCCACCGCCAGCCACACTGGTCCAAGGCCCAGGGACCTTCAGTCTCACGCAGGGCCGGATATTGCAGCCCCCCGCTGCTGCTGTTCCACCATACACGACTCCCGCGTGCGTAGGAGTCTCAGGTCTCAGCTCCCTCCCTGGCTACATCGTCTCTCGCCCAGCACCCAGCACCAAGCCACTGGTCACTCAGGGAGGATCTGGGCACCTGCCCCTCAGAAACCCCTCAGAAACACCTTGTAAGGTCCCATTCCTGGCTAAAGTACCCTGTGGGGGGCCCAGGGCCACTCTCACCACTCATCGCCTGCCCTTTGGAGCTTTGGAGCTCTGGAGCTCTGGGCCCACCCTGGGTGAGGCACTCAGCGTGTGACCCCAAGCTTGGGGACCCAGACAAGCGGAGAGAAACGATCTGTGAAAGTGACACTACCAACTCGGTCATTCTCCAGGCAGAGATTTGCATTGCCCCGCCCACCTACCAGCAACCCCCACCTCAGTTCCTAAGGTAACATCACTAAACAGGAGACAAAGTCCCACCCCTACGCTGAATCAAACAAAAGCAATTAAGCATCACAAGCATCCCAGACAGCAGGCTAAAAAAAAACAAACAAACCCAAACTGTGAGTAAATCTGGCTGCCTGCAATGAAAAACAAAGGGGAAAGGCTGGATATCAGAACTGAAGTGACTTTAGTCTGATCTCTTATTTTGACTTTTGATGTTATCATTTTGACTGTTTGCTTTGATCACTTTTGTTGTTTGCTTTCTGACTTACACTCTTTCGTGATTCTATTGGTCTGTCTGTGTACCAGTATTCTTTAGGGAAGCTTTCTTACATTTTTTTTTTCCACTTCTCTCCGGCCTTGTGTCTCTTTCTCACCTGTTAGTTGGTATGTGTATCTGTTTTCCCTCTCGCTCTTCTCTCTTTCTAACTTCCTACTAACCCCCTCTTCCTCCATTATTTTCTTCTTTTATACCTCCGTTTAATCTAGAGACCAAGCCTATATACCGCTGCACGGACAGATTGTAAGGCAGTGGTAAATGGGTTCCAGTGTGCTCATACACCTGTTGGTGGATGCTAGAATCAGCATACACATTCTGAACCACAGCTTCCCCCTCAATAAAACCTCAAAAGTGCAAAAAGTACAGCCCGCAGCCCACACTCCAACCTCAAAAGTGAACAAAGCCAGAAGACCCTCATAAGGAAGAACAGGATATTGCACAAGTGAAACAAAACCAACCCCACCTTCTCTCAGAAACAGAATTAAAGAAAGGGAGGGAAAAGGGGAGAGAGAAAAATCTACACAAATGAAGAAAAACTAAAAGAAGAGTATGGGTCTCTCCCAGACCCCTGGGAGGGAAGACACTGAGCAAAACTGACTTTGGAATGCAAACAATGAAGAGCCCTCAGAATGAAGGGTCTCAAACTACAAACCTAGATATTAAGACATTAATGGAGAGATTAAAAAGAACTGAGGAGACACAAGAATAAACTAAGAAGAAGCTGATATCTGAGATAACAGTAATAAAGAATACTGTGAATGAAATAAATAACAAACTGATAAGCATGGAAAGCAGAATTACCAAGCAGAAGAAAGAATCTCAGAGCTTGAGAACCAAAATATACAACTAACCCAAACTCTTAAAAACACAGAAAATCAGCTCAAAAAGACAGAACAAAACCTTCAAGAGATGAGTGATTACTTCAAGAGACCGAACCTAAGAGTAATTGGCCTTCCTGAGGCAGAAAGAGAGACAGAGACCACACTGGAACAAACTTTCCATGAGATCATTCAAGAAAAGTTCCCTTATCTAATCGGTGATTCAAAAATTCAAACACAAGAGATTCAGAGAACTCCTGCAAGACAACAAAGGAGAAGACCAACTCCCAGACACATAATAATTCGCCTAAACAAAGTAGGTATAAAAGAAAAAATCCAAAAGGCAGCAAGAGAAAAAGACCAGATCACCTACCACGAAAGACTAATTAGAATAGCAGCAGATTTATCTACAGAAACCCTGCATGCAGGCTAGGAGAGATTGGAGCTGTATCTTCAAAGTCCTAAAAGATAAACAATTTCAAACTAGAATAACCCACCCGGCCAAGTTAAGCTTCATCAGTGAGGGAGAATTAAAATCTTTCCCAGATATTCAATCCCTAAAGACTCTTACGCTGCCACCAAACCACCTCTACGTGAAACACTTAAGAAAGTATTAAACACAAAAGAAAAGGAAAAAAGAACAATGTTCTTCACAAGCGTACAGGAAAAAGAATAAAATACACACGAACCAACCCCCAAACCAAAAGAAACACAAATAAACCAAGTGGAATAACAACAACTCTATAAGAACTCTATGATAGGGATGAACTCTCACATTTCAATAATTACCCTGAATGTGAATGGACTAAATGCACCACTGAAAAGACATAGAATGGCAAAATGGATAAAATATCACCAGGCAACAATATACTGCCTTCAAGAGACCCATCTCACTAGAAAGGACATACACAGACTCAAAGTAAGAGGATGGGAAACAAATTTTCAGGCGAATGGAACACAAAAGAAAGGAGGAGTCGTGATCCTAATTTCAGACAAAATACCATTTAAGCTATCAAAAATTTAAAAAGATACAGAAGGCCACTACATAATGATAAAAGGTTCACTCGACCAACAAGAAATAACTATCCTAAACATAAATGCACCCAACATAGGTGTGCCAACTTTCATAAAGCAACTTCTAGGAAAACTAAAGAAAGATATTGACTCTAACACCATCATAACTGAGGACTTTAATACCCCACTCACAACCCTAGACAGATCATCAGGACAAAAAATCAGTAATGGGATCTGGAACTTCAATGTGACTTTTGATCAAATGGACTTTATTGATACCTATAGAACACTCCATCCAAAGACCACAGAATGCACATTCTACTCATCAACGCATGGAATGTATTCTAAGATCGACCACATACTTGGCCATAAAACAAGCATAAGCAAATTTAAAAAGACTGAAATTTTACCATGCACCTTCTTGGACCACAGTGGAATAAAAATAAACATTAACACCAACAAGGTCCCCCTAAAACCCACAAAGATATGAACACTAAACAGCATAATGGTACTAAACAACTCCTGGGTCAATGATGAAACCAAAACAGAGATCAAAAGATACCTGGAAATAAATGAAAATGAAGAAACATCTTACCAAAATCTCTGGGAGGCCATGAGAGCTATAGTAAGAAGGGAATTTAGATCCCTATAAACGCACATGAAGAAAATGGAAGGATGACAAATTAACAGTCTAACAAGCCACCTAAGGAAGCTGGGAAAGCAAGACCACAAAAACCCTAATTTCAGCAGAAGAATCCAGATCACCAAAATAGAAGCCCAAATCCAGGACATAGAAGACAAAAAGAAGCCAGGCTCGGTGGCTCAGCCTGTAATCCCGCACCTTTGGGAGGCTGAGGTGAGTGGATTGCCTGAGCCTGCGGATTCGAGACCCACCTGGGCAGCGAGAACTCATCTCTACAATAAATCAAAAAATCAGCCGGGCGTGGAAGCACATGCCTGTAATTCCAGCTACTTGGAAGACTGAGGCGGAAGGATCACCAGAGCCCAGCAGGTCGAGGCTGTGGTGGCCAGGAGCGGCCACTGCACTCCAGTCTGGGCGACAGAGTGAGACTCCAACTAAAAAAAAAAAAAAAGACATAATACAAAAAAAAAGAAACAAAAAACTGCTTCTTCGAAGGAATAAACAATATCAATGATCCCCTAGTAGACTGACCAAGAAAAAAAGAGAAAAGAACCAAATAAGCACAATCAGAAACACAAAAGATGAAGTCACATCTGACCCTGAAGAAATACAAAAGATCATTAGAGACTACTACATACACTTGTATGGAAACAAACTTGAAAACCTTAAGGAAATGGAGGACTTTCTGACATCACAAAACCAGTCTAGGTTGAAACAAGAAGAAATTGAGACCCTAAATAGATCAATAACAATCAAGGAAATCGACTACGTAATAAGCAAACTACCTACAAAAAAAGCCCTGGTCCAGATGGCTTTCCAGCCGAATTCTACAAGACATATAAGGAGGAGCTGATACCAATTCTACTGAAGGTATTCCAGGCAATTGAAAAAGATGGAACGCTCCCCAATCATTTTACGAAGCAACATCACATTGATAGCCAAGCCAGGTAAAGATCCAACATAGAAAGAGAACTACAGGCCAATATCTTTGATGAACATAGACGCTAAAATTCTCAACAAAATCCTAGCAAACTGGATTCAACAACACATCTCAAAAATCATCCATCATGACCAAGTAGGCTTCATCCCTGGGATGCAAGGCTGGTTCAACATTCGTAAAACCATAAATGTAATTGAATACATCAACAGATGTCAAAACAAAAACCACATGATTATATCATTAGATGCAGAAAAAGCTTTTGATAAAATCAAGCACCCCTTCTTGATAAAAACCCTCAAACAGCTAGGCATACAGGGAACATACCTCAAAATAGTAAAAGCCATCTACGAGAAACCCATAGCCAGCATACTCCTAAACGGACAAAAATTGGAACCATTTCCCCTGAAAACTGGAACAAGACAAGGATGCCCACTCTCACCCCTCCTGTTCAACATAGTATTGGAAGTCCTGGCTCGAGCAATCAGAGAAGAGAAGGCAATCAGGGATATCCAAAGAGAAAAAGAGGAAGTCAAGTTATCTCTCTTTGCAGACGATATGATTATGTACCTTGAAAACCCAAGACAATTTGTCAAAAATCTCCTTACACTGATAAAGGCCTTTGGCAAAGTCTCAGGACATAAAATAAATGTGCAAAAGACAATCGCATTTCTTTACACTAAAAATAAACAAACAGAAACCCAAATAAAAATCACAATTCCATTCACAATAGCCACAAAGAAAATGAAATACCTTGGCATCTTCCTAACCAGAGACATGAAAGACCTTTACAATGAAAACTACAAAACACTGCTCAAAGAAATCAAAGATGACACAAACAAGTGGAAAAATATCCAATGCTCATGGATTGGAAGAATCAACATTGTGAAGATGTCCATCTTATCTAAGGCAATCTACAGATTCAATGCAATACCCATCAAATCACCAGCTACATTCTTCTCAGACCTAGAAAAAACGACACAGGAATTCATATGGAAACACAAACGTCCAAGAATAGCCAGAACAGTCCTCAACAAAAAAAAAAAACAAAGCAGGTGGTATCACATTACCAGACTTCAAACTTTACTATAAAGCTACAATCATCAAAACAGCTTGGTATTGGTATAGGAACAGACATATAGGTCAATGGAATAGAATTGAGATTCCAGAAGCAAAACCTCAATTTCTCAACCAACTCATCTTCGACAAAGCTTCCATCACCTACCACTGTGGAGAGGAGAACCTATTCAGTAAATGGTGCTGTGAAAACTGGCTGACCACATGCAGAAGATTGAAACAGGACCCCTATCTATCCCCATACACAAAGGTTAACTCCAAGTGGATCAGAGACCTAAATGTAAAACCTCAAACCATTAAGAACCTTAGAAAATGAAGGAAATACCCTCATGGAAATCGGAACTGGCATCCAATCCTGAACAAAACCCAAAACCCACAGGTCATAAGAGAAGACAGATAAGTGGGACCTTATTAAACTGACAAGCTTCTACAAAGCCAAAGAAACCATCAAGAGAGCAGGGAGACAGCCTCCTGGATCTACAAGGAGCTCAAACGTGCTGAAAAGAAAAAAACAGACAACCCCATTATAAAATGGGCAAAAGATATGAACAGACACTTCACAAAGGAAGACATCTGAGCAGCCAACAGACACATGAAGAAATGTTCAACCTCACTAATCATCAGGGAGATGCAAATCAAAACCACACAGAGATACCATCTAACTCCAGTCAGAATGGCAGTTATCAACAACTCAAAAAATAACAACTGCTGGAGAGGGTGTGGCGAAAAGGGAACACTTCTACACTGTTGGTGGGAGTGTAAACTAGTGCAACCTCTGTTGAAAGCAGTGTGGCCATTCCTAAAAGCTCTCAATATCAACCTCCCATATGACCCCGCAACCCCCCTACTGGGAATATATCCTGAAGAACTCAAATCACTCTATAAAAAAGATACCTGCACACATATGTTTATCGCAGCATTGTTCACAATAGCAAGAACCCTGGAAAGCAACCATGCTGCCCATCAGAAGAGGACTGGATTAAAAAAATGTGGTACATATACACGATGGGATACTACGCAGTCATAAAAA
>NW_007255294.1:1122455-1125748 GCF_000164805.1 Carlito syrichta | reverse complement strand
ACGTAATTGTACACCTAACCCTTAACTGTACCCCACAAAACCATAATAAAAAATATTGATTAAAAAAAAAAAGAAAAGAAAAGAAAATGACTGACAGTAGTGGGAAACTATGGGGGGGAGACGGGATTAATGGTAGTAAATATCTGTCTGGGGTCGCGGAAACACCTCTTATCAACAAGAGTGCCTGAACGAAACGTATTTGTATACCTAACCCTTAACTGTACCCCACAATATCATAATAAAAAATACTGATTATTAAAAAAAAGAAGAAGAAGAAAACTGAAAGTATAGGATACCTTAAATTCTCTTTTTGGTCTATGAATAAACAAACAATAAAGAATAAAAAGAAAATAATGGAACTGATTGATTTTCAAGAAGCAACCTATGCTTTTCAAGATAATTTTGTTAAAATGGTTTCACAAAATTCCAAAATGGGCACATAACTTTTATTGGATGGATCTGACGATGAATAAAAATTTCAGAGAGACAGATGTCTTTGACTTAAATAAATCTACTTAAATGTCCATGGATTACTAAGTAAAGAAAGAAGGCACAGAACTGTGTGTATACAATCATTCTTTCTATGTAATTATTTTAACGTATATATAGGTAAGACACAAATGCTTGAAATATGAACAATAAATTTTCAAGGAGGAGTAGCAGTTCCCTGGGGAACCTGAGGCAGGAGGTGGGTCACCACATTTCTCAGATTCTCTGTCCCCTTGGGATTTTCTAATCACTCACATGTATTACCTTTCTCTCTCTTTATAAATCAACAAAAGTTACTTAAATGGTGAAATTATGGCTGCTTTTAACTTCTTTTATCCTTCATATTTCCTCTTTAATTTTTAAAAATACCTACTGAATATTTTACTGATTGACCAGTTTCATTGTCTTTTGATATATTCCTTCTTCTTCATTCTCAGTGTAACAGGAATTAATGAAGTGAGAGTTAGGACAGGGTAGGAGGGAGGCATTGGTGATTCAAGGAGAGAAGAGAACATACAAATAGTCATCTATGTGAGCCTGGAGGTATATAAAATAGGAAAATAAACTAGGGGTGCTAGTGTGCAGAGAAGGCTCACTTTAGGCAAGGAGTTGTGAATTTTAAGCAAGACCTATTATTTGTGCTGTTTTTCTCTAACCATATTTTGCACTCAGAGCAGGGGTAGGGGACGTGGAGATGTAAATGTAATCAGTATTAGGATTGCCAGCAGAAGACATGGAAGGGAGAGGAAAGGGAGCTCAGATCTATGCAAGGCAGTGGCCAATGCCGGAGTAAAGAGAAAGTGAAGAAGCAGGACCCTGGAAGGGCAGGATGGGGAACAGCAGAAAGCTGGTAAGAGCAATCAAGTCTCAGAGGAATTGAAGGGGTGAAGGGCTTAGGGAGGAGAGGAAGCTAGTTGAAAATCAGGGGTGGTGGCCAGAAAAGGGGATGCTGACAATGAGGTCAAGAGTACGAACAGGGGAGCAGGCAGCTGAGGGAAAGACAAACTCATGGGGAGAGAAGCAGGAGTGGAGATGAGAGGCTGAGGTATCAGAAGCCTCCTCCAGAGGGATCAACTTATTTGCAGATGGTGGCAGAAGTAGCAAGGAGAGGTTCACAGTAGCCCAATGCTAAAAAAATGTTGAGGAATGAGGGATGATGACCCAGAAATCTGCAGGTGACCACAACACAGGGATAACAGGATATTCTGTAATGGCACCAGTTTCAAAGCTGGGAATTTTAGCAGTGGAGCAAAGAAAAGATGGCTACCCATTCATAGCTAGGCCCACTGGCTGCAGGAGTAAGGGACAGTAAACAGCCCCATCTAGAGGGCAGGAGGGATAGCTATGGCTTGCTGGTGGGCCAACACTCTTCAATTCATTCAGTACTCTCCCAGAGAAGCTGAATATAAGCTCCGGTGGCAAATTCACAACGTGAATTCAGAATCTGTCAAAGGAAAGAAGACTCATAACAGGAACATCTGGGTGGCAACAAACAAGTATACAGTATCATTTTTTAAAAAATACAAGAATACACTATCTCCACTTTATCTACAACTGAAGTCAGAACCAATCAACAAACCAGTATTCCCTTATAATAAAAATTCGCAGAGGGCAGGAAGTGTGTCCTTTCTTAGTTATTTTTTGTAGGAAACTATAACCACCATACAGCCATTGTACTTTTATAAACTAATGAGGCCAGAACTTAAACATAACAAAGTCTTCTTCCTCAGCTCATTAATCAAGAGTTCCAAAGGACTGAAGAAATACAATAAACACTAGGTCAATATACATCATGAGTTCCTTAACATATTTCCTTAATGTCATTACTTCCTGCTTCCCAGCCCAATTCAATGGAGGCCCCAAAGAACTTTGGTATTCACCACAGAATTTCCCCACAGTAAATTTCTAAGTGTCTATAGAGTATTGGATGAGTTGACTATGCCTCTAAGTATCAGTAGCACACTATTACTTGAATAACATTTCTGGCATCTTCTGGAAAGATTATTAATTAGCTCATAGAAATAATAGCTAATTCTCAACAGTTCACAATAATGTACACAAGAACTATATAAACAACTAAAGCTAGGTCCTGAATTTGAGTCACTAGTTCTCTCCCTTTACTACTAGTATTTTATCAGTGCCATCAACACTGAGTAAAAGAAAGGTTAGTCATGTGCAAAGGTTCACACCAGTAATCCCAGTGATTTGGGAGGCCAAGGAGAGAGGATCACTTGAGGCAAGGAGTTCAAGACCAGCCTAGGCAACATAACAAAACCCTGTCTCTATAAAAAATAAAAAAATTAGCTGGGTATAATGGCACATGCCTATAGTCCTAGCTACTCAGGAGGCTAAAGTGGGAGGACTACTTGAGCTTGAGAGTTTAAGGCTTCAGTGAACTATGACCATGCCACTGCACTCCAGCCTGGGCAACAGAGAAAAACCTCATTTCAAAAAAAAAAGAAAAAAGACAAGTGAACATACAGGTAAAGCCAATCAACAAATATAATTTTTTAAAATATTGAAAGAATTCTGGTACTGGCCATGATTCAAACTAGGAAAATAGATAAACAGAGCCAAAAGACCTTCTCCTATTTTATTTGCCTAAACTTACTGTACTTGGGTGAGACTGTCAAAGATAAACTGCTAAAGATTTTTTCAATACCATAATGATCTTTAAACCAGCCAAGTTATTTTCCACCACTAAAATTGCCTATATTGGAAAGAACAATTTGTATACCTAACCCTGAATTGTAACCCACATAAAGAAGAAAGGAAGGAAGGAAGGAAGGAAGGAAGGAAGGAAG
>NW_007255294.1:1092317-1122322 GCF_000164805.1 Carlito syrichta | reverse complement strand
GAAAGAAAAGAGAAAGAAAGAAAGAAAGAAAGAAAGAAAGAAAGAAAGAAAGAAAGAAAGAAAGAAAGAAAGAAAGAAAGAAAGAAAGAAAGAAAGAAAAAGCGGGAAAAGTACACCCATAACCCACAAAGAGTACTCCTGCTTCTGGGAGAGAGTGGGAGGTTTTCCTTAGTGTGGTCTCCTTCCTTGTCTCTGGACACAGTATTACAAGGAGTAAATGAGCTCTCCCCAATATAATATATATGTAACTGCTGAAAGACCATAAAGACTTTTCTGTTGGAGAAACTTGGTACTTTCTTGAAAACCTAAATGTAGGCAAAAGTAAGTACTACACATGGAAAGAAAAAAAAAAGACAAAGAATACAGGATCATTATAACGATGCCAAACAAAAACTATGTCAAAATATTCCAAGGCGGGCTACAAGAGCAAAATTACTATTTTTAGGCATAGATATATCAGTGCAATGGAATTATCAATAGAGAATTATAGTCATGCTAAAATGATGCCTATCTTATACTTAAACATAGATAAAAAGTCAAGACAGTGGTAGATTAAAATTCTAATAATCTGCAAATTCATGAACATGCTACCAAAATAATCTACTTTCTAGAACTCAGGATTCGAGGCACTAGAATAATAAAGATTTGAAAATGCACATGAAAGCATCTCTACTGCATTGCTTCCTAACAGTCAGCAGCCAGCACTCAACAATTGTACTTAAAAGCATCATACTTTACCCTATAATGAACCTTCTAGAAAGTCATTTTCTCACTTGTGGGCGGTAATCTTTTTGTTATTCCAAATTAACAATAAAATTGAGATTTTTAACTAGATAACTCTATGGCATTTTGAAAATCTCAGTTCAGCTGATTATTAATATCAAAGTAAGACTGGAGGTGCTGCATGCTTTCCCTTTGTAAGGCTCCTCATTTTATCAGCAATATACTGCAACTCCTACAGGCTAGGGGAAAACATGAGCTACAATCTAAAACAAAAATTTTTTTTGGTGAACAAAAACTGAAGTGAAAGACAGTACAACAATTTGTTTTTCATTTCTAATCATATCATCAAAATTAAAGAAAAGGTTCAACTGAGCTTAATATAGAGAAATGCCATCATAAAAAGAGACACTGCACATGGCTGGACAATGTAAGCTAAAGTAAGTAATAATGATAATATATTCTTAGTTTTCCATTCTCACAGTTTTACTATTTTAAATTTTTTCATGATGTTTAATACCAGTGTCTATGAAAGTGTTTCTATGGACATATTTACCCTATTTGGGCTGTCTCTGAACAAAATATATTATCAGGAAAGAATGTGTCTTTCTCCAAATGTCAAATTTTATTACAGTCAACAGATAAAAATATTAAAAGGTCACTTCCCTAGAGACAAATAAATACCACTAGGATTTTTAAATTACCTCAGTCTGACACAAAATTTCACAAACAGTAGAGACAGCCACATTTTTATTAGAAACAAAAAAATTTAGTGTTACTCACAAGAATAGTTCCGTAACTGAAAAGAAACTCTTCTGTTACAACTTGAGGTCGAAATACCTGTGTGATGAGAATTCCTATAGATTAAATCCCAGAAACCATGTACAATTTTAGTTCAGAAAAAAAATGAAGATGTTTTGTCTGAGTTGACATTTCTAGCTCTAGTTTACAAGGAAAGGAGCTGTGTTTATATCAGCTTCTCCTTAATAGGATAGTACCTGTGAAGTTACAAGGTGAAGCACTACAGGCATCAGGGGAAGACACATCTTCAGCTGTTTCACTTGAACTGTTGACGGGTGTTTTCGGCCAGAAACATTAGCCAAGGCATTGAGAATGTCACCTGTAAAGCACAGTCCAGATCATGTGAGGTTAAAAACCACAAATACTTAGGAACCACTGGTCATTTCTTGAATACTAATGGGACTTCTAAGGTAATTAATCTCCAAATAAAAGAAGTGGGTATACTTATTCACAAGTATTGAAATTATATCAGACGTGTGTGGCTTCTGGGAATAGAACATGTATTCTGCATATACACTATCAATGAATTTCACCTCTCATCTAGAAATTTTTAAAAATGTGTAAGTGATTACAATAGAGTAGTAGTTTTAAAATATTTCTGTATTTTCCAAATTTCAACCATGACCATTTATTATGTTTATTATCAAGAAAAATTACTTTAAAATCATAAGTGAACAGATTATAGAACACCACTTTTCAATAAACAGAACAGGATGAAAGTAAAAAGGATGTTAATTCACAAAACTTCTCATTGGATGACAAATCTAATGACAAATAAAACTTGTCTTGTGGACATCAGAATTTTATCATCATAATCCTAACACAGGATAAGTCTGGTACTAAAGAATGCAGCTAACAATTGACCAGATTATAGCCTTCAGCTGGAGATAGAAAAGATTACAATCTAAAATAAATTTTGAGACGCTTTATTTTCAGTCATTAACAGGCAAAAATAATTTCCTAAAGTATTACTAAGAAGCAAAAGTTACTGTCAGTTGACCATGAAGATATTTCCATTACTTTGATTTAACAGTCTGAATTTTTTAGCCTAAATATACTTTACTATAATAGCTTGGATCAAATTTAACATTCTAAATATTTCTGGTTTATAGCTACATCTGCTGGAAAAGTATGGAATGGGATTTAAGCTACATGTATGTATTCCTTAGATTATTTTAATTTCTGCTGCAAATAAAAATGAAATAAGGTATTTCTTTAGCTATAATAAACATCCTTTGCAAATCACTGTTAGATGCTTTTATCTTAAGATAATTTTTCAAACCAAAAATAGTTCCAAACTCTGAGCTTTAAATCAGTATCGAAATTCTTTATTTTCACATTAAATTTTAACTTTTTGATTTTTAAAATTAAAATTAATGCTTTTTTATTCTCATTTACACGTGGGAGCTATAAAATTTTATCACAGGGAGGTAGAAAGTGGAAAGATAACAGACTGGGAAGAGTGAATGAATGATGAGGCTAAAGAGAACTGGATTAAAGGGTACAAACATACTGTAAGATGGAAGGAATGAACTCGATATCAGATAGCACAGAGGGTTATTTACTATAATAACAAAAATGCATTTTACCTGGGCAATGAACACCTAAATACCACGACTTGATTACCCTCACATTATATACACATAATAAAATTTCTCATGTACCCTACAAGTTTATACAAATAAAAACATCGTATTAAAGCAAGTGGAAAATTTTTTAAAATAAAATCTATGCATTCTAAAGTTGTATTGGGGGTTTTGTTTTTGTTTTTGTTTTTGAGTTGGAGTCTCACTCGGTCGCCCAGACTGGAGTGCAGTGGCCACTCCCGGCCACCGCAGCCTCGCCTGCTGGGCTCCGGGAATCCTTCCGCCTCAGCACTTCCAAGTAGCTAGAATTACAGGCATGCGCTACCACGCCCGGCTGATTTTTTGATTTATTGTAGAGATGAGGTCTCGCTGCCCAGGCGGGTCTCGAACCCACGGGCTCAGGCAATCCACTCACCTCAGCCTCCCAAAGGTGCGGGATTACAGGTTGAGCCACTGAGCCCGGCTATCTAAAGTTTTTTAACAACAAATCTGTGGCTCTAATTTCAAAGAAAAATTCTTTTATTCAGATTTAGGCAGAAGAAATCTTAAGAAAAGTTATCCAAAATAATAGTGTAAGTCCAATTTTAAGCAATGAGAACCCTTTCCTTTTGTTTCCTTAAATCACCATTTACTTCAGATAACAGCTCAATATTAGCTTGCTCGTTGCCTCAAGCATGACATTGATGCAAAACGCATTTTTTAAAAAAAGGTAATTACATATTCATGAAAAGGTGTCATTACATTCACCTTTAAAAACAGACAAGAGAGAGCCAGCGCCACCATGGAGGAGTACCATCGCCACTGCGACGAGGTTGGCTTCAATGCTGATGAAGCCCACAATATCGTCAAAGAGTGTGTAGATGGGGTCTTAGGTGGTGAAGATTATAATCAGAACAACATCAACCAATGAACTGCAAGCATAGTGGAGCAATCTTTAACACGTTTGATTAAGTTGGGAAAAGCTTTTAAATATATTGTGACATGTGCAGTGGTCCAGAAGAGTGCATATGGCTTTCACACAGTCAGCTCATGCTATTGGGATACCACATCTGATGTAACTTGTACCATAAGATGGGAGAACCGGACCATGAACTGTATTGTCAACGTTTTTGCCATTGCTATTGTTCTGTATCTGACTAAAAATGGGCTAAAGACATTAACTTAAGAATGTGGCCGGGCTCGGTGGCTCAGCCTGTAATCCCACGCCTTTGGGAGGCTGAGGTGAGTGGATTGCCTGAGCCCGCGGGTTCAAGACCTGCCTGGGCAGGCGAGACCTCATCTCTACAATAACATAAAAAAAAATTAGCCTGGCGTGGTAGCGCGGGCCTGCAATTCCGGCTACTCGTAAGGCTGAGGCAGAAGGATCGCCGGAGCCCAGCAGGTCGAGGCTGCGGTGGCTGGGAGTGGCCACTGCACTCCAGTCTGGGTGGCAGAGTGAGACTCCAACTCAAAAAAAAAAAAAAAAAAGAATGTGTCAGTATACCCTGTCAAAAAAGAGTAATTGTTACTTATTAATGTGCTAGATGACAAGTGTAGAGTATACTTTAAAGCTATCAACAAATACTGAATATTATAAGCATATAATCTCATAGTGATTTGACAGATTATCTCATATTCTATACAGCATCATTTAAATAAGAAAAATTGAATGTTAGCAAAAATATATGCAGAAATATGGCATGACATGAAAATACAATCTTCTATTTATGCCAGCTTTTCATTAACATTATGTACCTAAGTTGATGGGGAAATCCATTCACATAATAAAATTATCTTCAAGCTAGAGAAGTTAACAGGGATAAGCATATGAACAAAAAGCTGCAAGAATAAATGTGGATAAAATGATAAGAGTAGTTAACACCTTTCAGTTTTTATTTCTTCCTTTTCACTTAGTTGTACATGATAGTTAGTGGAAAGTAACTCTGTTCTTTTATTTTTCTGCCAACTAACAATACAATGACAACTATGCTCAACTTGTTTACTTTTCTGATAATTGGTAAGTAAATATTTTTTATTTCAAATTTTTGGACTTACACTTGAGAATGAATTAAATCTGGTAACCTGAATTTCCTACTTAAGCAAAATTAGTTACAGTATATGATGAACAGTATATGACTCAAACAGCTGCCTTATAATTCACTCATTCCATGTAGAACAAATATTTATTGAATGCCTATTATGAGACTATTTCTCTGCTAAGCACTGCAGTTAACAATGTACTGTTCAAATGCTAAGTTCCTTTTCACAATTGTTCGGTTGGAAAACTAGCATTTCTGTTTGGAGAGGGAAAAAGTAGTTGTTTTACAAAGGAAGAAATAGTGAATATGGTTACACATAAAGACATAAGCAAAATGAAAAGCACCTACTGCTGACAGAATTACAGATGTAATTTTAAGAGTTGCTTTTAGCAAGTTAAAATGCATAAAATGTGCAACTCTTAGTTAAAGCTTTATTACCAGTCTTACTTATACAAGTAGTACATTTTATTATTGCTTTAGTTTCAACCATCTGTAAATAATTTTAAAAACTTATGTGGGGTGCAAATTCATGGGAATAAAGTATAGACTAAAAGTGTACAATCATTAGCAGGTTATCTAATATCTCAGGGCTTATAAAATGTAATTAAATGTATTAAAGAAATAAAAGATGAAAAATTAGGGTACACAGCTGGCCACCAAATGCAAAGTCAATCTGCTACCTAACCATGAAAACAAAATCAGTTTTGCGTATTACCACTAATACATACAGTAGAACCATAAATCATTGAATTTGGGGGAGAAAAGCTTAGTATTGGTATTGACAATATTAAGGCAGTATTCTTGTAGAAATACTATGTGCATGTTTGATGTTTTGCTGAATAACAAAAATTATTCAATGTTTAAGAAAAAATATTTTGTAAAATGACAGTTCTATACAGTAATCTACATTTTTGGCACATCAAAAATTCTCAATCATTATCTTTTTATGTTACTTTATTGCTGCTGGCTTTTGTGTCCTTAAAGATTATAATAGTGACCAAAATAAATGTGCAGTGAAGACTTAAAAAAAAAAAAAGACAAGAAAGAATAAAAAAAGAGGTGATGCCTAAAAGTCAACTCATAGAAAAATAAGCAGAAATAGGGCCTGAGGATGAGACTCCAATTTACCCAGGATTCGTGGCAGTTCCTGCACGATGTGACGGATGAGAAGATCCAGGCATTTAGACAGGTATTCATTGCCGCTTTGCTGCTCCTTGCCTGGAGTGGTCTTTCTGCTGTCTCTCTCGATGTACATCACCAGCCTACATACAGGAAAGTGTAAAGATTACCTCTCATGATAAAACAGTTGATAGCATCTGTCCGAAAATGCCGCCAAGGCAAGTGTTTCCAGAGGGCACTGTCCCAATCATGTTGACGTTTAAATTTGTAGCAACATGTCAGGCACATTCAATTTTTGCCTTAGAAGACTCAAAACGTTTATACAGAAAGAAAATAAGACCATTTTGAATCTCTCTACCAACGTACTACAAAATAATGCCTTGATTTCATTTGCCTTTGGCCAATGTAAAGAAACAATATTCCCCAGGTGATAAATGAAAGACAAACAAAGATGTCTGGACAGAAGAGAACTCTGTGTTTCAAACATTCAAAGTAGAACCACAAGTTGGCTGCATTTTTGTTGATCATTAAACTTGCTTGGGACCCCCGACATTTTACACGGATTCTAATTATTTCAGTAAATTGTGTTCATAAATCTGAAGAAAAGGTTTCATTTAACACTGGGTTATGCAGAATAGCAGAATATCTGGATTTTACATGTCTCTTTTTCCACAAGTTTTATGATACCTGCCTTTGAAAGACAACTTATTTCTTCTTCAAACCACTGGCATTCCTTAAACATCAATTTCTGAACCAACTGTTTCCAACCCAGAACTAGAGAGCACACTGGATCATCACCTTAGACATTAAGGGTATTGCAAAATTTTAGACAATTTTCTCTCCTTTACTGTACTCATTAGTTGTTTTCCAAAGGTCCCATTCCCTTCAACTGTCCCAAGGGCAACAAGTCCACTAACTTCATCATGCAAAAGGCTCTTTAAGGCAATCTCCCTGTTTACTGTCATCCATCTCTCCATTTCTGTTCTTCTCACCTATCCCACCCAACTTTTTCTTCTCAGAAAGAACGTCCAACCAATTCCCACTGTAAACTGAAAGGAGTTTTGTACATAAAACATGCATATATGTAAATTATACTAAAGCCTTGACATTTAGCAAACATGTGGCTCTCAATAAATTAGTTTATGCATTTGCCCTACTGTTTCTTATTATTTAGAGCTGTATTAGTGAACACATAAGGGTGAATTCAAATCAGGAAGTTAACCTTGATTCTGTATCAATCAGTTGGCATCCTCTGTTCTAGTTACTGATTACAAGCCTGAGTCACAAATATACAACACTGGTTAAAACACAAAGAGAATATTGATGAATCAGCAGAAATGTATCAACTACTTGAAAATAACTCAGAGCACAAAACTTTCTGATAATGAGTAAACCACAGAAGAAAGACACCTTCTTCATTTCATGATAAATGAACTCCCAAAACATCAGCTGCACAAGTCATGATGAACTGAATGAGGGCAACATGGAACTCCCAAGGGACCTGCAACATAACACACTATCCGAGGCCTGGAACTTACAAAAAGAAAGGTGGTGTTCCAAGAGCCTCTTAATTAGCTGGCACCTATTACATCAGCCCAACTAAGGCATGGGGCCAGAAAAGACTGGGACAAAGGGAACCCATCTTCCCTTTCTACTTCCCAAGATGGGTTACCTACACAGTCTCACCATCTGCAGGATAGCTTTTCTAAAAATAAAGATTATGACACTACACTGCATCCCCTCCGAGATAAGTATTTCAAATACTACCTCAGATCACACCTGCTCTTATCCCTAGATGCTTGTTCAAGTATTTTACACTATGACAGTTCCTCAACTTCTACCAATTGAATTCATGACATTTCCTTCCACTCATCAGAGCTTTTTTCCATTTTCCTCCTGATTGAATTGTCTATCTTTGATTACACTCTTGCTGTTCTTTCTTTTCTTTGCACTCATCTAACCAAACAAACTCTGGATGAAGCTGACAATCTAATTTCTGTATGACTTCAGAGAAGAACACTGAAGTTAGTTAAACATGGGGCAGATATACTCCACTATAAACATACAACATCAATATTGAATAACCCAGATTAGTACAAGCAATTCAACTATATTTCCTCGTCAACTTATTCCTGCAGTCTATTTTCAAATTTTGTGTCTTTTCAAACCCCTAAATTTTGTGTCTTTTCAAACCCCTAGCCATCCATCTTCTCATGAGACTCAATGATTATGCCTCCTATTGTACACACACACACACACACACACACACACACACACACACACACAAATAGTATCATATAGAACCACCTCTTCTTCCCAATTTCCAACATGCACACCTACTGTGCATCCCATCCTAGCCATCTTTCCTCCTATCACAACGATGAACTCATCCCTCCTCTCATCTGTGCTGGATCTCAATCCTTTCTGCCTTCTCAGAACCTTAAACTGCCAACGACTTGCTTTTCCTTTTTTATATGCACTCTCCCATTTAACAAAACAACTTTCATGCTCTTCTAGCAACTACCCTATTGCCTGTCTTAACCTCTTCTCAGTCAAATCTCTGAATAGAGAAATTTAAAACTACTGCCTCCACTGTTCAACCTACTTTTTCAATTCCCCTCAATCTGCTTTCACTCCCATCACTATCTCTAAGGTCATGGACAATCTTCATGTCATCAAATCCATTGGGGCTTTGTCTGCCTCCACCTGTCTTGACAAGTCAGCAACATTCAATACAGTTGCAACTCCTCCTGTTCCTCTATCATAATATTATACTTCTCCAGTTTCTCTTATTCCTTCTCTGTGTCTTTTGCTGGTTCATGCTCCTAAATGCTCAAGTTTATGAAGACTCAGCACTAGGCCCACAACTTTCCTCTTTTTAACCACTTGACCCAGACTATCTTATTCCAACCAATGATTTAAAATACCATCTATTGTTAGTTAGGCACAGTGACTCACATCTGTAATCTTAGCATTCTGGGAGACTAAGGCAGGAAGACTGCTTGAGCCCTGGAGTTTGAGACCAGCCTGGGTTACAGAAAAATCAAAAAATTAGTCGGGCCTGGTGGTATGTGCGTATAGCCCCAACTACTCCGGGGGCTAAAGTGGAAGAATCACCTGAACCCAGGAGGTCGAGGATACAGTGAGCCAGAATCGTGCCACTACACTCCAGCCTGGGTGTCAGAGTGAGACCCCAACTCAACCAATCAATCACCACCTATATACATGCAGATGTCTTCCAATTACCCACCTATAAGCTACAGACCAATATATTCAACTGCTGATTTTACTTGACATCTGCTTTTGTCTGGCTCTAAGGCACTTCAAACTCTATATATAAAAAATAAATGTCATCTCACCAAAACTGGCTGTCTTCCAGATTATAATATCCCACTGTGTAACCTCACCTCTACCTTATTAAACAAGCCAGAAGGCTACAACAGTCGTCCTTAACACCTCCCTTTCTCTCACTTTCCATATCAAGTCAATCTTCACATGTCCTTCAAATCCTTACACTTCTCTACTCCCAACCAAATACAAGCTTCCAAATTTCCTTCTCCCGGACTACTACAGAAGCCGCCACCTGCTTCTCCTCTGTCATAGTAATCCTTGCACACCCTACATCTAAACTAATTTTGTTCATCAAATCACTCCCCTATTTAAAACTCATAAGTAGCATCCCATTTTTCTGAACATGGGAGTTCTTAAAACTCCCTATTATGATCTACAAATCTGACCCCCAATTACCTCTCCAGGTTCGTCTTGCTTTCTCTCTCTCCATCACACTGTCGTCTTTTCAGTCCCTTAAAATCAGCATCTCCCCCAGAAACAAGCTACTGCCTCTGCCTGGATGGCTCTTCTCTTCCCCTCTTGCCAATAAATTCATATACATGTTTCACAATTCACCACAGTTTCCACTGACTTCCTTAAATTAAATCTGTCTACAGTATTGTCTCATAGCATGGAATACATTACGGTCTTACTCAACTACAGTATTATATTTTTGATTATTTGATAACTTGCCATCCCAGTAAACTTAAAAATACCTAAGGGCAAGGACTATGGTCTGATTTTACTCACCACATCCTTCCACTTCTGGCACAGTTCCTAACATGAATTAAATGTTCAATAAATATTAGCTAAACAGGTAAATACTGCTGTTGAAACTGCCATAAAGTCTTACCTAATTCTCTACAGTAATTTCTTGGTTCTTCTTATTCCCAAGGCACTTTTCTTAATTCTACCATTTGATATGTATATGCCTGAAATTTATGCTACTGGATTATATATATGTGTGGGTGTATATATATATGTGTGTGTGTGTGTGTGTGTGTGTGTGTGTGTGTGTGTATTTATACATATATATGTGTGTGTATACATATATATGTATCAATACACACACACACACACACACACACACACACACACACACACATATACATATCTCCCTTTAGAAAAAATACCAGGAGCAAAACCAAAAGACAAATAAATCGGGGAAAAATACCCCATACCACAAAAGGTTACTATTACATATGTGCGGGCGCACACACATACACACACACACACACACACACACACACACACACACACACGCCTCTCAAATAATGATCAGAAAAATACTAATGAAACAGAAAAAAAATGAGCAAGGGTTAGGAAAAGGCAGTACACACAGAATAAAATATAATGGCACAAGCAAAAAGATGCCCCATTCTGCTCATAAGAAAAATATACATTAAAATGACATTCTTTTTTTACCCCTCATATGGCCGAAACTCAGAAAGTTTGACAACAAAGGCTGCCATCAAGTCACTGAGAATACTGACACACTAGTACATTGCTGCCACAAATGTAAGTGGGCACAAATCCCATACAGAGTAAGTTAGCAATATCTTGAAAATTAAAAATCGAGTAATTCTACCTCTAAGAAGAAATCTATCAATATATTTGTATAAAATGATATGATGCATATTCAAAGTTTGCTATTTATAACAGTCAAAAATTGGGATGGGATTTCTAGCAAAAGGGAACTGGTTAAATAACAAAAGGGAACTGGTTAAATAATGGTACATCACTAGGATGCAGCTGTCAAAAAAAAAAGCCCCTTATATACTATATGGAAAAAAAGGATGAGCTATATTAAGCAAAACAAGCAAAAGTCAATAATTTTTGTTTAAAAAGAGAGGAAAATAATTCATATTAATATTTACTTGGATAAAAAATCCAGAAGAATACATAAGCAACTAATAATAATGCTTAATTTTGCATAATAGTAGTGTGGAGCAATGGAATATAGAGGAGACATTTTCTACTTTTGAATTTTTGTTGGTTTTTGAACTATAAGTACACATTACCTATTCAAAACTGATAATGTAAATGTTTTGAAGACATTAAGTAATATTATCATCCTACAGAGCTTTTAAAAAAAAACGTTTTTAGGTGATATAATGCCCAATTTCACAGGATACCAGACAACCTTTTTATAAAATGTATGCCTTCTCACAGTGTGAAGTATCAGGTTGACTTAACGAAAGAAGTAATCCGACAGCAAGACCACAGCAGTATCCCAGTACTTTATTATGGCTTTTGTCCCATATGATTCCTAGATTCTTTTCTTCAACAGGGTCAACCTTTTAAGTTGACAATATTGGAACAAAGATGTCAACCACATCTGGAAGTAATTTCTAACTCTAACACATTCTAATAGTGTGATCTTGAACAAATTGCTTAAACTCTAAAAGCATCAGTTTTCTAATTGCAAAGTAGGACAACAATGTCTGCTTTGTAGGACTGCGGTGAGGATTTAAATGAGCAATAGCCTACAGCATGACAAATACTCAATAAATGGTAGTTGCTTTCATGGCCGCCACTGCTACCACCACACTTGGGATCCTGCTTTCTTGAATACACAACTTTAAGAAAAATTTCTTAGGGAAGACTAACTTCTTTTCATTCCTCTCTCTGACTTACAAATCACCATGGTCAAAATTCTGCCTCCAGCTTCCTCTGCATTTTGAAGCACTGCCTCAACGTATTAAAATTAGAGCAAGCCTAGCATCTCTCTATAAATGGTGTAGAAATAGATGTCATTAAAATTGTTCCACTTCTTTTGATCTAGTAGGAATGAAAACATTTTATTTAAGGAAATAAAATAGCCAGTTTTGCCTTCATTAAACATGCAGAATGTACCATCATTTATTTACGCATTCTCCTACTGAGAGACATTAGGGCCACTATCAACTTTTGTTCTCACAAACAATGCTGTCATGAACACTACTGTATCTGTCTCCTGGTGAACAGGTGCAAGAGTTGCTAGGGTACATGTACAGGATGGAAACTCAAATATTCAACTTCGTGACACTGCCAACTGGTTCCCAAAATGGCTGTCCCAAAGTACTCTCACTAGCAGTATATGAGTTGCCACCAAGTTACAACCCCACCAATTCCTACTCGATTTAATTTCTACTTGTCTAGGTATCTCGTGGTCTTAATTTGAATTTTGAAAATTGTTAATGATGCTAAGTATATTTTGGTACTTATTTGCTGTTTAAATTTCCTCTTTTCAGAAACACCTGTTCAGGTCTTTTGCTCACTCTCCAATTGGGTTGTTGATCTTTCATTATTGATTTGAAGGCATTATTTATATGGTCTGGATCTTTCCTCTACTCCTTTATCTCCCTTCTCCTTCTTCCTCATCTTCCTTCTCCTCTTCGCCTTCCATCATACTGAAGTCTTCAGTCCACTGGAAACTGCTTTATCATATGAATTAAGGCAGTTATCTAATCCCATTATTTTTCCAAGTGGATACTCACTTCCCTGATACTGTTCATTGAAAAGGTACTTCTAAAACTAAGGGTAAAGAGAGAGGGGTAAAAGACCAAATAAATATTTCTCAAAATCTGATTAAAAAGCATATTTATCCTTAAAGTCTCTCCTCTATCCAGTGCATCTAGGTGACTGTCACTAGACCTACACTCAGGCAAAAGTCTGAACATTTATTCTCTAGAGAAAATGAAATAGAAAGTATCTGTACTAGGAACTCGCAGACCAAGTTAAAGAGAGGAGTACCAAACTGAAAATAGGGAAACTACATGAATTTATGTGCAATAAACACTGAGACTTCAGCTTCCTTCCTCCAGTGGGTTCCTGGGACTCTGGCAGCCAGATCCCTTCCTTCCAAGCACACAACTGAAATGCTATTTGTGTGCTCTTCTTTGGCAAAACTAACTGGCCCAAGAGAAACATCCAGAGATACTGGTGCTAAGGTTCACATAAAAAATGCACATACAGATGATTTTAGTGCGAAGCTCAAAGACAACAAAATTCACACATGCCCCGAGAGCTAAAATAGTCTGTCATTCCTTCAACTACTGATCATAAGGAGATCAAACATTACCAGATAGCAGAAATTCTGACTTTTTTGCTCAAATTTATTTATGCTGATATTAATCCACATTTTTTTCATTGCTGTGTAGCATTCCAGTGTACAAATATACCACAACTTGCTCATTCATTTTGTTTTTGATGGACATTTGGGCTATTTCAATTTATGAATAGCTAAGCATATCTTATGCTAGACGCATGTAAACATTTCTACTGGGCATACACTTGGAAATGTAATTGCTAGATCACAAGGCAAGCCTAGATTCAGTGTAAAGGACATTGCTGAATCAGTTTTCCAAAGTGATCATTATGTTAATTTACATTCCAAAAAGTAAGTATGAGAATTCCAGTTGTTGTTCTAAGTCCTTGCCAAAACTCTATCAGGCTTTTAAATCAAAGACATTCCAGAAGGTACATATTGGTACCTCACTGATTAAACTAAATTTTCCTGATAACTGATGAGGTTAAGCATATTTTCGTATGTTCATTGGCCATTTGGAGATAATCACTTTTGTCAAGTTCAATTATTGTGCTCATTTTTCTACTGAGTTATCCTTCCTCTTCTCCTTGATGAAGCAGTTCTTTATATACTTTAGTTAAGAGTCCACTGTCCATTATACGTGCAGCAAACACCTTCCCTTACTCTATGACTTGTCTTTTTACACTTTTAATGTAATTTAATGAACAGAAGTTCCTATTTTAAGATAACCTAATATATCAATATTTTGCATTATGACAATGCTTTTGTGTTCTATTTTTAAAATCTTGGTCTACCACAAGGTCAGAAAGAGATTTTTCATTTGCTTTCTACCAGAAGCTTTATTGGTTTATCTTTTCACATTTAACCAAAATCTACCTGTATTAACTTTTTTGGTATAGTATAACTTAGTGGTAATATTTTTATTTCTTTCCTATATTGATATCCAAGTTATCCAGTAACATTTATTGTAAAAACTGCCATTTTCTCACAGTTTTCCTCCATGTCACTCCTTCCCTTCTTCATGTTGTCAATACTTTTGTCTCTCTATACTGGTCCCAGATAATTCCAGTATATTATTTCTCTGTTCAGCTGGGTTTGATCTGTTGTTAACTGAACCCACTCAGTTATTACTTTCAGATACTGTATTTTTCAGTTTTTCAATATCCATTTGGGATTTTTTGTAGTTCTAGTTCTCCAATGAAGTCCTTGATCTTTAAAATTCCTTTAACAGGTCAGGTGTGGTGGCTCAAACCTATAATCCCAGCACTTTGGGAGGCTGAGGTGAGGGGATTGCTGAGCCCACAGGTACAAGATCAGCCTGGGTAACTTGGCGAGACCTCATCTCTACAGTAAATCAAAAAATGAGCTGGGTGTGGTAGCATGCACCTGTAGTTCTGGCTACTTGAAAGGCTGAGGCAGACGGATCGCCTGAGCTTAGTGGGTCTATGCTGGGGTGGTCGTGAGCATGCCACTGCACTCCAGCCTGGGTAACAGAGCGAGAGTCTGACTCAAAAAAAAAAAATCTTTAAACATACTAATCACAGTTTTTTTTAAAAGTCTATATCTGATAACTCCATTGTCTGTATCTCCTGTGGATACTATCTTTTTTTATCTTTTTTTTTTTTAATTCATATCACCGTATCTCCTCATAGGCCTGATTACTTACTATTGCGTATTAGACTCTATACATGAAAACTAGAGAGACATTTTAAGGCCTAGGGTTAGGGTTAGACTTTTCCAGGCAAGATTTACATTTTCTTTTGGAGGGTAGTTAGGACACCAATAAACCTGGACCACCTTAATCCAAATAGAGATTGAGAGGACTCAAAAGTGAGCTTCTGTCCTTGTTCCAGGAAATCTTCTCTACCAACAACAGGTATCCTAGAAGCAGAAATGGTTACTTTTGGCAGTCAGAGAACCCAGAATAAATCGCTCCCTCCTGCCCCAATTTACAGAGTATAAAAAAGCAAATTCATATCTGTCCATAAGGAATTATTTTTTTCTCTAAAACTTAAAGTATCCATTGTAGGCAACATGACAAGACCTCATCTCTCAATAAAATCAAAAATTTAGCCAGGCCTGTGGTGTGCGCCTATAGTTCCAGCTGCATGGAAGGCTAAGGTGGAAGGCCCACCTGAGCCCAGTAGGTCAAGGCTGTGGTGGCCATGATCGTGCCACTGTACTACAGCTTGGATGACAGACTCTGACTCAAAAAAAAAAAGTTATTCACTGTAAGATTTAATAATATGTGGTTTAATTATCATGGTTTGAAATACCTTTTACTTAAGGCCAAAACTATTCAAACTGTTTTCAAACACCTGTACAGTCTGTTAATACATAAGAAACTATCCATTACATCTGCTGGGAGAAAGAAAAGACCAATGGGATCCATAACAATAAAAAACTAACCCTAGAATGATGCTCAATTTTTTCATGCTCTCCCCAATGCCTCCCCATCACAAGATGTGTTTTCACAGCCTACAGTAGAATAAATTGACTTTACTGTCATGGGAACATTATTTACTAAATGAATTCATGTTCTACGAAGGAAATAAAATGTGAAAACATTTGAGCATAGTGTCCATAAACACTTTGCAATTGTTCTATAACAGAACTGCAAATGATATTTCTTAGTATTCTACAAGAATATATCAAGTTAAAAAGATCAACACTCTGAACAAAACTCTAAGAAAAGAACAAGATCAATTCTTCTTTCGTCCCTGACTATTTTTAACGGATTGTTTTCCTCAAGACAAACTGTTTCCCAAATTACTGCCCCCAACCCCTACATTTCCCTTCACTTATCTCTATGATTCATTCCTACTAATCTGACCACGTTTACTTTTTCTCATCTCCACAGGAATCCTATGCTCACTGCACACATATCCATCTCTATGTAACCCTCATCTGCCTTCTATTAAGCCCTCCTTTTGTACTTCCATGCTTCTAAGGCCAAACTCACTATGTGCTGTGTCTGTTTATAGCTCTAGTATCTATACCACAGCAATGCCTATAGTAAATTGAAATAGCCCGAATGTCCATCAAAAACAAAATGAATAAGTAAGTTGAGGTATATTTACACACTGGAATACTATACAGCAATGAAAAAGAATGCGGATTAATATCAGCATAAGTAAATTTGAGCAAAAAAGTCAGAATCTCTGATATCTGGTAATGTTTGATCTCCTTATGATCAATAGTTGAAGGAATGACAGACTATTTTAGCTCTCAGGGCATGTGTGAATTTTGTTGTCTTTGAGCTTCACACTAAGATCATCTGTATGCGCATTTTTTATGTGAACCTTAGCACCAGTATCTCTGGATGTTTCTCTTAGGCCAGTTAGTTTTGCCAAAGAAGAGCACACAAAGAACATTTCAGTGGTGTGCTAGGAAGGAAGGGATCTGGCTGCCAGAGTCCCAGGAACCCACTGGAGAAAGGAAGCTGAACAAGGTCAAAGAATTAAATTTGCTGTTGACTGGATATGAAATGTGAAGAAGACAAGAATAATTCCATGTAACTAATCAACTGGAATACAAGCTTGGCATTTATGGAGAGACAGGTAAAAATTGCTACAATAGCAAGTCTGGAGTAGAAAAATCATTATTAGACTGAGAAAAGTGCTAAAGTATAGCAGGGGAGTAGCAGAGACCCTGTGGAACAAGAAGACTCAGAATGGCTACATAGAGAAGGAAACAAGACACCCTGCCTCTGCCACCCCATACCCCAATTGTGATCAACTCAAAACCATGAGGGACTTCCCTGTGAGAAAAAAGTACCGAGGAGGCCCCCAATATACTATCAACACTACAACAAACATCACCAGTTTTTGCTGCTAGAGAATTCTGCCTTCCTCACAAGCCCTGAATCTAGTTTGGGGAGTAACCAGAAGTTCACAAGTTTGCATTGCACCAGAGAAGGGGCCCATCTTGTGCCCTCACTTCCCCCACGATCAAGCTGATGCTATGCAATACCATCTTTTTTTTTTTTTTTTTTTTTTTGAGTTGGAGTCTCACTCTGTCGCCCAGACAGGAGTGCAGGGGCCGCTCCCGGCCACCGCAGCCTCAACCTGCTGGGCTCCGGCGATCCTTCCGCCTCAGCCTTCCAAGTAGCCGGAATCACAGGCGCGCGCTACCACGCCTGGCTAATTTTTTTTTTTTTTTTTATTGTAGAGATGAGGTCTTACCTGACCAGGCGGGTCTCGAACCCTCGGACTCAGGCAATCCACTCACCTCAGCCTCCCAAAGGCGCGGGATTACAGACTGAGCCACCAAGTCCAGCTGCAATACCATCTTAACACCAGAGACACTGCTAGAGTGTGTCCTGACCCAGGAGCCAGTAGCCATTGTATTTCCCATCTCAAAGACTCTGCCACTACTACACCATATTCAACAGCCCTACAATGCCTTGGAGCAAACCAGCCTGCCACCTGGCTCCCAAAGGAACAATGCCTGAGCCACTCACCAAAAAGTCCCATATTCCTCTAGCATGGTACAAGAGATAGCCTACTACTCCATCTCTAGGGGAGGAGCATCTAAGTTATCAGCTGATAAGCCCAGCACTCCGTTGGCACAGTGCATGAGACAGCATTCAGGGAGCAGCTAAAGTTGGTGGACCAGTTGCAAAAACTCCTGCAGCCTGAGCCACTGAGGCACTTACAGGCATTGCTGCCATTAACTATAGCTGAAGAAATTGCACAAAGAAGATACCCAACACCAAAGCCAATAAATAATATATAGCCAATGCCATAGGACATATCTGCAGGTGAAAGTCTTTCCCTACAAAAGTCACTCTAAAAAAATTGGAAGGGGTAACCATCTCACCATATGCACAGATATCAACACAGGGACACACATACACACCAAAAAAAAAAAAAAAACATGAAAAAACAAGGAAACAGCACACTATCAAAGAAACACAATAATTCTCCAATAATTGACCCCCCCAAATAGAAATTTCAAACTGCCTAAAAAAGAAATTTTTTAAATGATCTTAAGAAAAGTCATAGAGATAAAAGAGAATACAGGCAGGCAAGACAATTCAATGAAATCAGGACATTCTAGGATCTGAATTAGAAACTCAACAAAAAACATCATTAAAGAAGATACAAGCAGAAATGATGGAGCCAAAAAATATTAATGAATGAAATAAAAAATAGAACCAAAGCTTCAGCAGCAAACTAGATGAAGCAGAAGAAATAATTTCTAAACTGAAGACAGGTCTTTTGAAATAAGTCAGTCGGGGGGGAGAAAATAGAATGAAAAAGAGTAAAGAAAGCCTATGGGACAAATAGGACACCATTAAGTGAACACGCTTTTGCATTATGCAAGTTTCAGAGGCAGAGTGGATAAATAAAAAGACAAAAAGTTTACTTAAAGAAATAATTCCCAAGTCTTGGAAGACATATGAACATCCAGATCCATGAAGTTCAAAAGACCCCAATCAGATACAACTCAAAAACGTTCTCTCTAAGGCACATCATTAAAAAACTGTCAAAATAGAACACTGCTTGTAAATAATTCAGCAGATTTGTAATATATTTTTATATTTTGAAGTGTACTGTAGATGTTTTTCTAGAGGCATGAAAGTTAAATGTATATATTATGGTAGAAATAATATTGAAAGATATTGTAATTCGCTACTGCTGTAAGAGGAATTGGTTATAAAGCACCTTCTTTAACAATAAATGTCTTTTGCAAACTAAAAAAAAAAGTTAAAGACAAAGAAAATACTCTAAAAGCAGCTAGAGAAAAGCACCAAGTCATTTATAAAGGAATCCTCATTAGACTATCAGCAGATTTCTCAGCAGAAACCTTACATGGCAGTATAGAAAAGGATGACATATTCAAAGTGCTAAAAAAAAAAAAATGCCAGCCTACAATACTATACCCAGCTAAACTTTCCTTCAAAAATGAAGGAGAAATAAAGTCTTCCCTAGGTAAGCAAAAGTCTAGAAAACTCATCATTAGACTGTCCCTGCAAGAAATGTTTAAGGGAGTGCTTCAGCTATAAATGAAATGCTGGCAATTATTCTCAAGAAAACATAAGAAAGTATAAATCTCACTAGTAGAACAAAATTCAGAATATTCCATTCATGATATTGTGGTATATAATCTTTCAAGTCCTCAGTATAAAGAGTAAAACTCAAATAGTCAGTTATAACTACAGCCACAATAAGATGTTAAGGGACACACAATATGAAAAGATGTAAATTAAGGTAACAAAAATATAAATTGTGAGGGGAGGCAGGATAAAAGTCCAAAGTAGGCCAGGTGCAGTGGCTCAAGCCTGTAATTCCAACACTTTGGGAGGCCAAGGTGAGAGGATTGCCTGAGTCCAGGGGTTCAAGACCAGCCTGGGCAACTTGGTGAGACCTCGTCTCTACAATAAATCAAAAATTAGCCAGGTGTGGTAGCATGCACCTATAGTTCCAGTTACTTGAAGGCTGAAGTGGAAGGATTGCCTGAACCCAGCAGGACAATGCTGAGGTGGCTGTGAGGGTGCCGCTGCACTCTAGCTTGGGCGATGAATTGAGACTTAGACTAAAAAAAAAAGTCTAAAGTATCTGTATGTGATTAACAGTAAGTAGTTATCAGCATAAAGCAGTCTATTATAACTATAAGACCTTCTATGTAAGTCCCATAGTAACCACAAGAAGAAATTATAGTAAATACACAAATGAGAAAGACAAAGGAATCAAGCTTATCACTACAGAAAACCACCAAAACATAAAGACAATGAGAGAAAGAAAGGAACAGAAATCAATTAACAAAATGGTAAGAGTATGCTCTTACCTATCAATAATACTGTGAATGTAAATAAGTTAAATTACTCAATTAAAAGATGTAGTCTGACTGAATGGATAGGTTTAAAAAAAAAAAAAAAAAAAGATACAACTATACTTTGCCTACAGGAAAGTAACTTTATAAGGACAAAAAAAGATTCAAAGTGAAGAGATGTAAAATGGTATTTCATCCAAATGAAAATCAAATAAGAGGCAAAGTATGGTGTCTCATGCCTGTAACCCCAGCACTTTGGGAGTCAGTGGCAAGAGAATTGCCTGAGCTCAGGGGTTTGAGATCAGTCTGGGCAACTTGACAAGACTACATCTCTAGAATAAATCAAAATATTAGCCAGGTGTGGTGGTGCACGCCTGTAGTTCCTGCTACCTGGAAGGCTGAGGCAAAAGGATCACCTGAGCCCAGCAGGTAGAGGCTGTGGTAGCTGTGAAAATACCACTGCACTACAGCCTGGGTCAAGAGTGAGACTCCAACTCAAAAAAAAAAGAGAGAGAGAAAGAGAAAGAGAGCAGGAGTAGCTATACTTATATCAGATAAAATAAAACTTCAATAGAAAAATTGTACAAAGAGATAAAGAAGGTCATTATATAATAATAAAGGATTCAATTCAGCAAGAGGTGACCCAACACTAGAGCATCTAGATACACAAAGAAAATATTAGATCTAAAGGGAGAGACAGTCAGCAATACAGTAATAGTAGGGAACTAAAACACAACACTTTAAGCAACAGACAGATCATCCACACAGAAAATCAACAGAGAAACAGATTGAAACTGCACTCTACACCAAATGGACCCACCAGACATTTGCAGAACATTTCACACAACAGGTGCAGAATACACATTCTTCTCATCAGTACATAAAATTTTTTCTAGGATAGTTCATATGTTAGGCCACAAAATACATCTCAATATTTTTTAAAATCAAAATCATATCAAGTATCTTTTCTGACCACAATGAAAAAAAACTAGAAATAAACAACAGGAAAAACTTAGAAACTGTACAAATAAGTAAAATTAAACAACATACTGAACAACTAATGAACCAATGAAAACTTTTTTTTGTTTAAAAATCCCTTGAGAATAGCAAAAAAGAAAATACAATATACTAGAACATGAAATAAAGCAAAAGCATTTCTAAGAAGGAAGTTTATAGCAATAAACACTTGCATAAAAAATTAGAATGATCTCAAACAATTAACTTTGCACTTCAAGGAGCTAGAAAAACAAGAATATACTAAACCCAACATTAGTAGAATGAAAGAAATAACTAAAATGAGATCAGACATAAGTGAAAGAGACTAAAAATTAGTACAAAAAATCAACAAAATAGAGTTGATTTTTTTTTTACAAAATAAAATCAACAGACCTTTAGCTAGACTTAAAAAAAAAGAGTGGATTCAAATAAATAAGAGATGAAAAAGGAGGCCGGGCTCGGTGGCTCAGCCTGTAATCCCGCGCTTTGGGAGGCCAAAGTGAGTGGATTGCCTGAGCCCGCAGGTTTGAGACCCACCTGGGCAACTTGGTGAGACCTCAACTCTACAATAAAAATCAAAAAATTAGCCAGGTGTGGTAGTGCACGGCTGTAGTTCCAGCTACTTGGAAGGCTGAGGCGGAAGGATCGCCGGAGCCCAGCAGGTCGAGGCTGCGGTGGCCAGGAGCGACCACTGCACTCCAGTCTGGGCAACAGAGTGAGATTCCAACTCAAAAAAAAAAGAGAGAGATGAAAAAGGAGACAACATAATGGATATCATAGAAGTATAAAGGATCATAAAATATAATAAATACAAAAAACTTACAAATCTAGAAGAAACAGACAAATTCCTGGATACATACAACCTACCAAAGCTGAATCATTAAGAAATCAGAAATAAAAGTCTCCCATTATAGAAAAACCTAGAACCTAAATAGCTTCACTGCCAAATTCTATCAAAATTTTAAGAAGAACAAACATCAACACTTTCAAACTACTCTAAAAAAATTTAAAAGGAAGGAATTCTTCCAAACTCATTCTATAAGGTCAGCATCACCCTGTTACCAAAATCAGGTCAGAAAACTACAGGCCAATATCTCTGATGAAGAGAGATGCAAAAATCAATGATCTAGTGGAATTCCAGGGATATAAGGATGGTTCAACTCAGGGATATCAATAAATGTGATAAGGACAAAAATCAAGGACAAAAACTATATGAAAATTTCAATAGACGCAGAAAGTCACTTGATAAAATTCAACATCGTCTCATAATAAAAACTCTTAACAAATTAGGCAGAGAAAGAAGGTTCATATATCAACATGATAATAGCCAATATATGACAAACCTAAGGCTAACATCATACTGAATGAGAAAAAATTGAAAATTTTTCCTCTATGATCTGGAACAAGACAAGGAAATTCCCTTTCACCACTTTTATTCAACACAGTACTGAAAGTCCGAGCCAGAGCAATTACGCAAGAGAAAAAAAATAAAATGCATCCAAATTGGAAAGGAAGAAATTAAATTGTTCTTGTTGGCAGATGACATGATCTTATACACAAAAAACCCTAAAGATATCACCAAAAAAAAATTAAGCAAATTTGGTAAAGTTTTAAGATATAAAATGAACATATAAAAATCCGAGCCGGGCTCAGTGGCTCAGCCTGTAATCCCGTGCCTTTGGCAAGCTGAGGTGAGTGGATTGCCTGAGCCCACGGGTTCGAGATCTACCTGGGCAGGAGAGACCTCATCTTTACAATAAAGTCAAAAATTAGCCGGGCGTGGTAGCGAGCGCCTGTAATTCCGGCTACTCAGAAAGCTGAGGCAGTGGGATCGCCAGAGCCCAGCAGGTCGAGGCTGCGGTGGCCAGGAGCGGCCACTGCACTCCAGTCTGGGCGACAGAGTGAGACTCCAACTCAAAAAAAAAAAAAAAATCCGTATCATTTCTAGATACCAATAGTGAACTATTCATCTGCAAGGAAAACTACAAAACACTGCTGAAAGAAACCAAAGAAGACACAAATAAATGGAAACATAGCCCACGATCGTGAGTTGGAAAAATTAATATTGTTAAAGCATCTATACTACCCAAAGTCATATAGATTCAGCAAAATCTCTATCAAAATAACAACTAAACACAAGGTGCTTTCATCAAATTATTCTAGCTTTTATGTGAAAAGTGGATTATGGTTGGGGTAGGATATATGACCATTTAGGAGACCATTTAGGAGGCTGGTGTCATAGCCAAGAAGAGAAGCTGTTGGCTTGGTAAGGGTGGTCTAGATGAAAAGAAGAGGATAACAAGGGGACATCGTCTGAAGAGTTAATATAATCTGTCAATGAATTGGACTGAGTGATGAGAAGAAAAAATATGAATATGGGTTACTCGGAGGTTTGGGCTTAAGTAACTGGATAAAGAGTGCTACTGAGGTGGGAAAGTCTGGGAGCTGGGATGGAGCTATGAAGCAGATTTGGTTTGTGTATGTTAAACTTAAGATTCCCCTTGGGTATGCAATTGAATATGCTAAAAATAATATAAGCCTGGAGTGGGAAAAGGCATCTAAGTGCATAATAGCACGCAGGTGGTATTTGAGGTCACCGAATTAGATGAAACCACTTTAGGACAGTAAGGAAAGAGAAAAAAAAAAAGAAGAAGAAGAAGAAGAAAGCCCAAAATGAAACAGAAAAGGAAGAATGAGCAAAAAAGAGACTGAGGAGGGAAGAAAGCAAAGAATGTACATTAAGTCTCTATTATGAATCCTAAAACTACAAAGGTAAATTCCCGTTCAAGTTGGCAAGTTGAATGCAAGCATTTTACTTCCCCCTTCTCCCCCCCCCATTTTTACATATTCCCACTGGAAAGCCACATTAACCCTAAAAACAAGAATTTGTACTATTCACAGTCAGAGCCTTCAAAGAATTTCTTAAAGATGATGGTACAGATTAAGTGGATTGAGGTAAGGTCCAAGTACACAAGAAGGAAAAACCTGCCTGGAGTGTAGGTAGAACCCCAGCAGCACCCCAAGCCTTGAATGGCAGAGGAACAAGACAAGTTTAGACTTTAGGGTTGATAAGAAGACATGAGTTTTTCAACCCTGTGAGCAAATTTTTAAAGGAACTGGGAGCCAGCAAACCTGACACAAAGGTCATGCTAAGTAAATAGAGAGAGATCACAGGGAGACTAAAGGAATGAAATTGTTTAGAAGAAAGGAGTGACTCAATGAAAGTAGCATTGGAGGAATATTAAGCTGACAGTGGCACAGCTAATGAACGAGAGAAGAAGGAAGCCAGAGAGACAATTAGGAGTTACAAGTGTGCAGGTAAAAAAAAGTAGACAGAAAGGAACACAAGAGGAGGGAAGAAATGACTGCCTAGAAATGGTGCGAGTAGAAGGCAATATTCCAGTACTATATTAAGGAGAGAATGGCATATTTGCATTGTGAACTCAATTACATGGGTTTTAAAAATGGAGAGTTCATACTCCTTGCCTTAATGTAACCTGAGATTCTCCTTAAAGATGCCATCACTCCTGCTGCCCACTCCTATTCCCCTGAGATATCCTTATCCTCTCAAGTTCTACTGAGCTTTCTATGCTCATGAACGGACCACTCCACTGCCTATTTCTGCTTCAGCTCTCTTATGTGCAGTATGCTACTGCAATAATATGTAAACTGTGTGTATCCATCCCATCTGAATTCATGCTGGACAACTTCACAACTGGTTCCTTGCTGTGGCCATAAACTATTTTCAGAGAATCAAAACACTACGTTTTTCTCTTTGCTTCACTCTAAGCCCATTTTTACCTATCTACTGCACACTCTTTAATTCATAATGGTTTTTTTTCTCCCATGTAGGAACAATCTGTACTTTAAACATGGATTGCATTTTTCCTCTCTTCCATCTCCCCAGCAGAATCCTCAACAAACTCATCATCCAGTTTAATGCCTCTGATTGTAATTAAAGCTATTATCTCTCAGCTTAAGATGGCCAGTTGAAAAATGGAGTTTTGGCCCAAATTCAAATTACAGTGACCTCAGAATATCTCTGAAATTAGTTTTTTACCTCTTAAATATATATCAGGAATAAACAAACTTAGCAACTAGCAGAATCCATACTTTGGCTATCTGACCTGTGGAGAGAGGGCTAGCATGATAAGAAGAGAGAAATGACAGTATGGAATGTCCCCTCTTGATCAAGATAGTAAACCATATCAACAGAAAATCAAATCATAGAAATTAATATGAACAGCAAAAACTTAAAAGGTGCAAGGTGATCGTATTTATTCTCTATCATCCTCACTTAAATTATCAATTTGGCCTGTGCAAAATCTCAATAAAAGGCTGCAATGGATCTAAAAGAATGACAGTGGGTTATCCAAAAATGTAAATATGATTCGAATTACAACTGTGATATAAGATATAATACCGTTACTGGAGCAAATCAACATAGCCCTAACAGTATAGTTGCTATATTGAGCTGGCAAATGCTTTTTTCTTTGAATCAATTTGAAAGAACCACCAGCATGTGTTTGCTTTTGCTCATCAGGACGAACAGTTCATGTTCGCTGCCTTGCCTCAGAGCTTTGCCAATTCTCCTACAATTGGCCCTAAACAATCTGCAAAGATCTGGATCATCTTGTCCCACCAAACATCCCACTTGTGCACTACTTTGATGACAGTAAGCTGGTCAGACCTGAAAAAGATTCAACAAGTACTTTAGTTGGCTTAGTAAGATACAGGAGAGAGGGAAATCCCATAAATTTCAGGAACCTATGACCTCAGAGAAGTTTCTGGGGCTCAATAGTCTAGAGTATGCTGTGACACCCCTCCAGGTCAAGGATAAGTTACTGTACCTAATACTGACTATAATCAAAAAGTGGCACAAGACTTGGTGGATTTTTATGGATTTAGAAGATAATATGTATCATCTTTGAATGTATCCCTGTCTCGGAAACTCATAAGTTTGCTAGTTTTCAATGGAGTTGAATAAAGGCTCTGCAGCAATTCCAAGTTGAAGTACAAGCTGCTTTGCTACTAGGGCCTTATGACCTAGCATAATGAGTGCTACTCTGAGAGTCTATGGCAAAGAGAGCTAAAGAAAGTGTCAACAAGTGAATCACAACATAGATCTTTATGGCTTAAGAAAAATCTTCAGACTTTAAGAGCAAAGCCACATTCTCATCTGTGGATTACTATTCTCCTTTTGAGAAACAGCTCCTGATAGAGAATGCACACGTGACTTCTGAAACCAAATGACTATGTGATCTGAGTGAGCTATCATTAACCTGACTCACCAATCCACTAGGCTGGGCATGCACAGCAGTAAGCCATCATCAAGTGGGTTGATCGCTACAAGAGACTGAGCTTGAACAGGTTGAAAGTATAGTAACAAATTGCATGAGTAAAGGCTCAGATTCCTTCAACACAGACTCTGTGTGTTGCCTCCCCTCCCTTTATCCAGATTAAGAATTAATCATGACCAGCTGACTGACAAAGAAAAGCACTGAGTCTGGTTAGTGAACAGTTCAGTACAATATGCTGGCACCAAATACAAGTGAACTGCTGCATTATGAACCCAATCAGAAGTATCCCTGAAAACAACATCCTCTCAGTGGGCACTTTAAACCATACATTGTATTATACCCTATGTTTAAACTGAGACATGGCTAGAAGTGCAGATGCATGCTGATTCTTGGGTACGGGCTAACAGCTTAGTAGGATGGTCAGGAACTTAGAACAAGATGTAAAGACTGGTGACAAGAAGCTCTGAGAAAGAGACGTGGTTAGACCTCTCAGAAAAGGCACAAAGCATGAAGACAGTTGTGCACCATGTGGATGTTCACTAAAGGGCATTCACTTAAGAGGAGGCTCTCGGTAATCAGGCAGACAAGATGACGTGTTTTGTAGACTCCTTCTCCAGCCACCCAGGGCTTGTTCAAAGGGCCTATGTACAAAGCGGTCCAAGTGGCAAAGATGGAGGCAATGTAAGAGCTCAGCAAAAGTAATGTCCTTGTATCATATTAATTTGCATTTCACTGATTACTAATAAGACTGAATAGCTACTCATATCATTATGAATCTCTTTACAGTAGACAGATTAACTATTACATATGATTTAAAATTTTTACAGTTTTTGTTAGCATATAAATTTTATTTATGATTTTTGAGGGATATAAAAGTTTCTAATTTATATATAGTCAAACTATCAGTATTTCCTTTTACGGTTTTCTTCATTGCTCTACTACTCAGAAAAGCTTTCCTTGCCCACATTTATACATTGTCTTCCAGCTGCTTATCATTGCTTTTTGGTATATAATTATTTAAGCCATCTGGAATTGGCTTTCATATGGTATAAGCAGAGAAAATAATTTTTCTCTACACAGTTAACCAAATATCTAGAGTAAATATTTCTTTTTTTTTAAATCTCTTTTAAAATCAAAGGAGAATTTTTTTTTTTTTTAATTTCACTGACTACTCTATAATAGTGATACTATAGAAAATGAAAAAAAAAAACAACTCAGGAACACCTGATCCATCAGGAGCCACTGACATTTCAGGCTCACGGCAAACCTATACGATGAACTTACAAGACTATTCATCCTCTAAAAGGGTTATCATTTCTGGAGACACATAAGGCCCTGTTTTATCACCTGTCATATTCAATATGAGTATGAAGTCATTTGGAGAAATAGGTGGACATTTGGGGGCCATCATATCATTTTTATCTGATCCTGACAGCTCAATTTCACTACCTGTCTCATGCTAGATAGATTTCAGAGCTGACATCATAGAAAATGTGCTGAAATCTAATCCATAAAAGGCCAGTGGTGAGGATGGTATGCAGAAAAACATCTGCATAATGGAGCAAAGGTTATCCTGTGCTACTGATATGAGACTTCCTTTTTCAGGCAGACGGGCAGCAAATGATTTCCTTGGGACTCCAGCTGCTTGCTGGTGCAGTTTCAAGGGACAAGAGAAGGAAGAATACTTCTTCCATATAAACTCATCATAGAGAATTTTAATATCTCTCTAGCTTGAAGCCTCCCTCTCTTTTGCATTCCTTTATATTCAACTTTGCATTATATATGCACACAAATATACCCAGGCTATAAAGCACAAAGGAACAAATACCAACTATATTCCATACTCTGTCCTGGCTGCCCATTTGTTTCTGAGAATAATTTATATTACTAAATTTAATCTAAACATCTAAAAAACAAAATTGAATTTTCACTGTCTTAAGAATCCCCTTAATCCTTCAAAACCAACTGGTACCTACTGCTAACATTTATTTTAGTTTGTTTTTCTTCATTACATATTTTTTTTAATTATAGGCATGAAACATACTTATTTTAACAGCCTAAAATTTCAAATGAGTAAAGATAATAATCTCCCTATCTCACCCTCCTCAGATAACCAATTTGGTATTATTGGTTTTTGTAATAAACTTTTATGCAAATAGAAGAGCTTCGACATTTTGTTTGTTTTACTTTAAAAATTCATAATTCATATATAACTCTGCCCTTTCTTTTTTACTTTCCTTTTCCTTTTTTATGCAATAAACATCCCTCCAGGTTAATCAAATGAATCATTTATATTATAGTTATATCATTATTTATTGAAGTATTTTAATATCAATAAATATTAACCATATTTTCATGTATTCACCACTAGAAGCAATGCTGCACTGGACATATACCCTGAGTAATTCATACTTTTATTTATAGCAGCTAAGTCAGATGCAAGCCTGTTAAAAATCAATGTGATGGGTATTGTTAATAGCCATAGATGTTTCCAAATCACCTTCCAAAAGGTTGCAGCAACTCAACCACAAGCAATATTTAAAAGTACCACCAATACTAAAACTGACTACAGATTTCCAGTTCTGCCAAGATGGAGAAGCCTCATTCCTCCCAAATTCTCCCTCTTATAACTAACACCTGTGGACATAATATAAAAAAAAAAAAAAACACAGGACAACTCTGAAAGGTGGAAAGAAGAGGGTGGACTGACATAAGAGCGGACTTGAGGAACAACAAAGCAGTTCCTTATTGTTTCTCATATATTCCAACAGGGTGCTAGAGAAGCCTCTAGCCCAGAAATGCCCCCAGAAAACTCCAAGAAAAGCCTGTTTCCTTAGCCAACAAACTAGTGAAAAGATGGTCTAACAACAGAAAATCTTTCTGGGATACCTACTCTGGTAACACACCAACAGAAAAACCACATACAACCCTCTCCCTCTCCCTCCTCACAGTTTCAGTGGACCAATGGGAAGCTGATCTTCTACCTTAACAATAACCCCTCATCAACAAGGGTACCTGCACAATGCATATTTGTACACCTAATCCTTAACTGTACCCCACAATTTTAAAATAAAAAGTGTATTAAAAAAAATCACCCCCAGGGAAGCAAGTGGCCTACTCCAATTCCCCAGCTGAGTGGTATAGGGGAGGCAAAATAGAAAGCTCCTCTTCCATCCCCAGCCAGGTGGAAGCAGACAACAACGGTGTCAATCGAACTCAGCAGGGAGCTGACCCTCCAACCCTGCCTAATAAAAGCAGGCCACTCTAGCCAGGCTCAGCTCAGCCTGTAATCTCCCGCCCCCCACCCCCACCCCCGCACCTTTGGGAG
>NW_007255294.1:1088287-1092297 GCF_000164805.1 Carlito syrichta | reverse complement strand
GAGTGGATTGTCTGAGCCTGCGGGTTCGAGACCTGCCTGGGCAGGTGAGACTTCATCTCTACAATAAATAAATAAATAAAAAATCAGCTGGGCGTGGTAGCGCATGCCTATAATTTTGGCTACTTGGAAGGTTGAGGCAGAAGGATCGCTGGAGCCCAGCAGGTCGAGGCTGTGGTGGCTGGGAGCGGCCACTGCACTCCAGTCTGGGCAACAGAGTGAGACTCCAACTCAAAAAAAAAAAGCAGGCCACTCCCCAATTTTCCTGCTGTGACAGTGTTAAGGTGTCTGAGTGGGGAGCTATCTTCCATCCCCAACCAGCAGAAGTGGGCAGCTAACTATCTGACTCCCCTGCAATTTCAGTGTCAGTGAAGTCAGTGACCGCAAAAAAAACCCCCATCCAGCAACTTAAGGACAGAGAATGAGATGAGGACTCAGGTCTCCTAAGACAAGGGGCAAAATGTCTAAAAGATAATGTAAAATTGCTCATCAAAGCAAGAGCAAGAAAAACCACAACATGAATTTTAAAAGACAAGCAACACATACATGCTAACACTAGTATGAATCAGATGCTACAATGATTTAACAAAGGTTTTAAAACAGCCAACATAAAAATGTTTCAAAATGCATTACAAGCTATCTTAAAACTAATGAAATAATTTAAAATCTCAAGGGTGGGGATAAAAGTTTATAAAAAAGAGCCAAATGTACAACATGGGACTGAAAAAATACGAAAACCAAAATAAAAACCTCACTGGATGATCTCAATGATAGAGTGCAGATAAGAGAACATAATCAGTGTACTTAAGGGCAAATAAATTGAATTTATGAAATTTGAAAAGCAAAAAGAAAACAGACAAAAGAAAAAACACAGTCTCAAGGACCTACAGGAAAAATAATAAAATACCTTACATTCATATCATCAGAGTTCCAAGAAGGGAAGAAAGAAAAATTGAAACTGAAAAAGTATTTAAAGAATAAAGTCTGAAAAATATCCAAATTTAGCAGAAGATGAAAATCTACAGATTCCACTGGGCATGCTGGCTCACACCTGTAAGCCCAGCACTTTGAGAGACCAAGGTAGAAAGATCACTTGAGACCAAGAGTTCGAGACCAGCCTGGGCAACAGAGTGAGACCCATCTCAAAAAACATAAATGAAAACAAATCTACAGATTCAAGAAAGTAGTCAAAAAACAAACAGGATAATCCCAAATAATCTACACCAAAGATATGTCACAACTGAACTTCTAAATCCTAAAGGCACAGAAAATAAAACACCCAGAAAAATAAGATATTACTTTTAAAGCAATACCAACTAAATATCAGATGTGAGACCATGATCTGAAACCATTCAAGCTAGAAGAAAGTAGAAAATTTTTAAAGAGTAAAATAAGTTACAAAATAAAATAAATAGGCCAGGCGCAGTGGCTCATGCCTGTAATTATAGCACTTTGGGAGGCCGAAGAGAGAGGATTGCCTGAGTCCAGGGGTTCAAGACCAGCCTGGGCAACTTGGTGAAACTTCGTCTGTACAATAAATTAAAAAATTAGCCAGGTGTGGTAGCACACGCCTGTAGTTCCAGCTACTTGCAAGGCTGAGGCAGAAGGATCGCTGGAGATCAGCAGGTCGATGCTGGGGTGGCCGTGAGCATGCCACTGCCCTCCAACCTAGGCAATGGAGTGAGACTCCAACTCAAAAAAAATAAAATAAAATAAAATAAAAACTTTAAAGCACCAAAAGAACTGTTAACGACAAGTTGTAAGTGTAGCAAAACAAGCTTCAGGAATTTAGGGGGATAAGAATTCTCAAAGAAAAAATGGTTTGTGTGCGTATCTGTTTTCTAACAAACGTACCCTTAAAAAATCTAAAGATTACTCTCTAAACCTAGAGGAAGTGATAACAGAAGGCTAGGAATAATATCAAAAATGTAAAGAAAATTTAGAATGGGTAAATTAGAGGTAGATGTCTTACTTCCAATAAATTTCGTAAATCCTATTTGATGATTAAAGCAAAAGTTATAATACCATCTGACGAAATAATTACTCAAGGCATGTAAAAAACATACTTAAGACTATTATATTTTGAAAGTGTGGAGAAGACAGGCACAGTGGCCCTATAATCCTAGCACATTGGGAGGCCAAGGCAAGAGTATTGCTTGAGCCTAGGAGTTCAAGACCAACTTGGGCAACACAGTGAGACTTCATCTCTACAAAAAATAAAAAAATTAACCAGGCATGGTGGTGTGCACCTATAATCCCAGCTACTTGGGATCCTGAGTCCAGGATCAAGGCTGTGGTGAGCCATGATCGTGCCACTCCACTCCAGCCTGGGAAATAGAATGAGACCTCAACTCAAAAAAAAAAAAAGTAGGAGAGTAAAGGGAAATTAGGTGTTGACTCTTCACTCACAGTGGTAAAATGTTGAGACTAGGAGGTTGCTGTAAATTATTTATGTATACTGTAATACCTTGAACAACTACTAAGGTAACTATGCAAAGTGATATACTCAAAGTGCTATAAATAAAAGAATCCTAAAGACGTTCAGATAACCCACAGGAAGTTAAGAAAAGAGAAACAAAGAAAATAAAGAATAAAATGTCAAACTTAGATCCTAACATATCAATAGTCACCTTAAATGTAAATGAGTAGATAGAAAATTATGACCCAACGATATGCTGGCTTCAAGAAACTCACTTCTTATGTAACAATAAAGACAGATTTAAAATGAAAGAATGGAAACAGGTATAAAATGCAAATATTAATTTAAAATAGAAGCAGAAATGACTAACTTAATATCAAATGAAGGCAGGGCTCGATGACTCAGCCCATAATCCCAGCACTTTGGGAGGCCCGGGTGAGTAGATCACCTGAGCCCACAAGTTTGAGACCCACCCGGGCAACTTGGTGAGACCTCATCTCTACAATAAATCAAAAAATTAGCCAGGCATGGTAGCGCGCGCCTGTAGTTCCAGCTACTTGGAAGGCTGAGGCGGAAGGATCACCAGAGCCCAGCAGGTCGAGGCTGCGGTGGCCGGGAGCGTGCCATAGCACTCCAATCTGAGCGACAGAGTGAGACTCCAACTCAAAAAAAAAAAGAAAAATCAAATGAAGTAAACTTCAGAGTATAAAAATAAAGATTAGAGACAAAGAGGGACTTACATAATGATAAAAGCATCTATATGCCAAGAAGACTTAACACCCTAAAGATGTATGCAGCAAACAATGCAGCCTCCAAATATATGAAGCCAACATTCTTAGAGCTGAAAAGAGAAATAGACAAAGTCACAATTATAACTGTGGACTCAAACATAATACTTTCAGAAATTGATAGAAATACCAGAGAGAAAAATAGCAAGAATACAAGATATCTAAACAACACAATGAAACAAAAGGATCTAATTGTTATATAAAGAACACTCCACCACAAGTAGCAGAATGCACACACAGCCTTTCCAGTGCCCATGTATCATTCACCAAAACAGACCATACTCTAAACCACAAAACAAACCTCAACAAATTTAAAAGAACTAAAATCATAGAAAATAAGTACTTTAACCATAATAAAATCAAACTAGAAATCATTAACAGAATGACAAAAGAGAAATCTATAAACATGTGGCAATTAAGACATTTCTAAATAATACATGAATCAATGAGGAAGTTTCAAAGGAAATAAAAAATATATTAAACTAAGTGAAAATTTTTTAAAAATCAAAATCTGTACAAAAGCAGCAAAACAAGCATTTCTGAGAGGGAGATTTATAGCACTAAATGCTATATTACATCTTTTATAAAGAGAAAAGGTTTTTGTTTTTTTGTTTTTTTGAGTTGGAGTCTCACCCTGTCGCCCAGACTGGGAGTGCAGTGGCCGATCTCGGCCACCGCAGCCTCGACCTGCTGGGCTCCAGAGATCCTTCCGCCTCAGCCTTCTAAGTAGCCAGAATTACAGGCGCGCGCTACCACGCCCAGCTGATTTTTTATTTATTGTAGAGATGAGGTTTCGCCAATTTGCC